>NC_142811.1:45295502-45328002 GCF_049724085.1 Artemia sp. Qi Xiang Cuo | reverse complement strand
TGTTTGTTGTCTGAAACCTATAGTTTGGGATGACTAGTTTGCTATTTTTGACTTTTCTGAGCTAGGTTTCTTAGCCGTTCTTAGGTGAGTGTTGTCTGAAACCTAGGATTTGGTATATGTAAATTACTATTTCGGGCTTTTCTAAGCTAGATTTCTTAGTCTTTCATAGGTATGTGTTGTCTGAAACCTATGATCTGGGATGTGTGGGTTGCTATTTTTTGACTTTTCCGGGCTGGATTTCTTAGCCGTTCATAGGTGAGTGCTGTCTAAAACTTGTGATTTGAGATGGTTAATTTGCTATTTCCGGCTTTTATTAGCTAGGTTTCATAGCCTTTCATAGGTGTGTGTTGTCAGAAAATTACGATTTGGGATGTGTAGTTTGCTATTTGAACTTTTCAGAGCTAGGATTCTTAGTCCATCATTGGTGTTTGTTGTCTGAAACCAATAGTTTGGGATGACTAGTTTGCTATTTCAGGCTTGATCATTTTGAATTTCTGTCATGAAATGCAAGAGTTGGAAAATTAGGGTCTTAGTCCACCAGCTCAGTATTAGGGTCCCAGTCCACCAGCCTGAACGGTGGAAATTCACTAGCTCAGAATTGGGGTCTTAGTCCACCAGCCTGAATGGTGGAAATCCACTAGCTCAATATTGGGGTCTCAGTCCACCAGCCTGAAGGGTGGAAATTCACTAGCTCAGAATTAGGGTCTTAGTCCACCAGCCAGAATGGTGGAAATTCACTAGCTCAGAATTGGAGTCTTAGTCCACCAGAATGAATTGTTGAAATTCACATGAGACGACACAAAAACTTACACACACACAAAAACTTACACACACGCAAAAAAAATTACACACACACACACACAAAAACTTACACACACACACACACATTAAAAATTACATACACACACCAAAAATTACACACACAATATAATACTTACACACACACACACACAAAAACTTACACACACACACACACACACACATACACAAGCACACAAAAATTAAAATGAAAACAAAAACTAACATTCACACAAAAACTTACACACACACACACACACACAAAACTTACACACACACACAAACACGAAAACACACACACACACACAAAAACTTACACACACACAAAAACAGACACACACACACACACGCACACACAAAATTACACAATAACAAACAAAAAAATAACACACACATGCACCAAAACTTACACACACACACACACACACACACACACAAACTTACACACAAAAACACAAAAACTTAAACACACACACTCAAAAACTTACACACACAAAAACTTACACACACACACACACACACACAAAAACTTACACATGCATGCGAAAACTTACATACACACAAAAACTTACATGCACACAAAAACTTACACACACACACAAAACTTACACACACAAACACACGAAAACTCACACACACACACGCCAAAACTTACACACACACAAAAACTTACACACACACACACACACACACACAAAAACTTACACAAGAACACAAAAAAACTCACACACACACACGCACAAACAATTAAACACACACACACAAACACAAAAATTACACACACACACACGAAAACTTACACACACACGCCAAAACTTACACAAACACAAAAAATAACACATGCACACGAAAACTTACACACACACACACACGAAAACTAACACACACACGTCAAAGCTTACACACACACACACACACAAACTAACACACACACACACACACAAACTTCACACACACACACACAACAAAAACTTACACATGCACACTAAAACTTACATTCACACAAAAACTTATATTCACACAAAAAATTACACACACACACACACACAAAACTAACACACACACACACACACACTAAAAAAAACACACACACGCCAAAACAAACACACACACACAAAAACATAAACACACACACAAACACACACACACACACACACACACAAAACATACACATGAACACAAAAAAACTCACACACACACGCACAAAAACTTACACACACACACACACACACAAAAATTCCACACACACACACGAAAACTAACACACACACACCAAAAAAAACACACACACACAAATACACACACACACACACACACACAAACTTAACACCAACAAACAACACAATAATTACACACACAAACAAATACACACACACACACACACACAAAATTACACAAACACACAACAAACAAATCTAATCACGATCTATATTGGACAACCACACAATTACACACACACACAAAAGATAACCCACAAACGAACAAACCGACATGCACACAAAAACTAAAAAGAACAAACAAACATACACACACACACAAAAACTTAAACACACGCACAAAAACTTACACACACACACACAAAAACTCACACACACATACACTAAAAATTACACACACACGCAAAAACTTGCACAAACACAAAAAAAATTACACACACACACGCACAAACACACACACACACAAAAACTAAAACAACCACACTAAAAATTACAATCACACAAAAACTAATACACACACACATTAAAACTGACACGCGCACGTAAAAACTAACACACACTAGATCTTAGACACAAAAAATATTACATACTCACACACACACTCTTACACACACACTCAAAAACTTACACACACACACACACACAAACATACACAAACAAAAACATACACACACACACACATACAGACAAACACAAACACACCCACTCAAAAACAGACACACACACACACAAAAACAAACACACACACACGAAAAATAACGCACACACAAACACTGACACACACTCAAAAAAACATACACACACACAAAAACTGACACACACGCACAAAAACTCACACACACACACACACGAAAACTTATGCACACACACGAAAACTACCATATCACAGTTACATTGTCTTAATTTTTCAAATTTCATTTTGAATTTCTATCGTGAAATGCAAGAGTTGGAATATTTCAGTAGTGACTTGCTGTGCTTTACCTTCTCACAGTTACATTCTCTTGATTTTTTGAAGTTCATTTTGAATTTCTGTCATGAAATGCAAGAGTTGGAAAATTGGGTTCTTAGTCCACCAGCTCAGTATTGGGGATCCAGTCCACCAGCCTGGACGGTGGAAATTCACTAGCTCAGAATTGGGGTCATAGCCCACCAGCCTGAATGGTGGAAATCCACTATCTCAATATTGGGGTCTCAGTCCACCAGCCTGAATGGTGGAAATTCACTAGCTCAGAATTAGGGTCATAGTCCACCAGCCTGAATGGTGGAAATTCACTAGCTCAGAATTGGGGTCTTAGTCCACCAGCCTGAATGGTTGAAATTCACATTAGACGAGGTTACGTGCGCACACAAACACAGAGAGAGACGACTAACACACAGGGACAACACACACACAAAGAGACGACACCTAACCTTTTCCGGCGAGTATGGTTAGGTTAGGTTAGGCTAGATTAAGTTAGGTTAGGTTAAGTTAGGTTAGGTTAGCCCATGTACGCTTCACTTAGGTTAGCTTAGGTTAGGTGAGAGACAGGCAAAAAGTTAGGTGTATGATTAGGTTAGGTTAGGTTAAGGTAGGTTAGGTTAGGTTAAGTTAGGTTAGCCTAAGTACGCGCGCGTACGTAGGCTAACCTAGCCTAACCTAACTTAACCTGTGTGTGTGTGTGTGTGTGTGTGTGTGTGTGTTTGTGTGTGTGTGTGTGTGTGTGTGTGTGTGTGTGTGTGTGTGTGTGTGTGTGTGTGTGTGTGTGTGTGTGTGTGTGTGTGTGTGTGTGTGTGTGTGTGTGTGTGTGTGTGTGTGTGTGTGTGTGTGTGGCTTTGGGAGGGCCTTTGGGGGCCTGGGGGACATTTGGGGGCCTGGGGGACATTTGGGGGCCGGTGGAGGGCCTTTGGGACCCCGTTGGTCCTTTGGGAGCGTGATGGGCCTTTGGGGGGGCCCGGGGATGGCCATTGGGGGTCTGGGTGGGCCTTTGAGGCATAGGGAGGGCCTTTGGGTGCCTGGGGGGCATTTGGGGACCGGTGGAGGGCCTTTGGGACCCCGTTGGTCCTTTGGGAGCCCGGGGGACCTTTGAGGACCAGGGGAGAGCCATTGGGGGTCTGGGTGGGCCTTTGGGGCACAGGGAGGGCCTATGGGTGCCTGGGGGACATTTGGGGACCGGTGGAGGGCCTTTGGGACCCCGTTGGTCCTTGGGGAGCCCGGGGGACGTTTGAGGACCAGGGGTGGGCGTGTGGGGCAGTTGGGGGCCGTGGGCGGGCCTTTGGGACCCCGTTGGTCCTTTGGGCGCTCGATGGGCCTTTGGGGGGCCCGGGGATGGCCTTTGGGGGTCTGGGTGGGCCTTTGGGGGTGCCGGTGGCCCTTTGGGAGCTTGGGGGGCCTTTGAGGGTCCGGGGGGACAGTTGGGGGCCTGGGGGACATTTGGGGACCGATGGAGGGCCTTTGGGAGCTTGGGGGGCTTTTGAGGACCGGGGGCTTCCTTCGGGGTTGGGGTAGGAGGATTGGAACCCTTCGGGGTTGGGTTAGAGGACCTCACAACACTGTTCAAATGAAACTTGTGTATTATAACGACCACACTCAAAACCTCTTCCAAAATCTCTTCAAAAATCTTCTTTTAAAATGTCTCTATCTGTTTCGCCGAAATATTTCCATAACCTGTCTAAAACGGTTTCGCCCAAATAATCCCTAAACGTAAATTCAGTGTGTTCCATTGTTATTGGTATCTCTGCGCTAACGCATTTCAAATTAATATGAAACCTTTTCGCACGCTAAAACAATTCATCGCTAAGATGTTTCTTGCCTAATTGTTTCCATGGCCTGTGGTTATTAATATCCTTTGGAGTTCGACCAAAAGAGTTGTTCCCGAGGCAAAGACATTAATGATTTGGATCTATTCCTGGAGAAATGTTTCTAGGGCGAAAATTCTTAAAGTCTGACAGATGATGTCATTGATTGATTGATCTGTCAAGAAAGGGGAAATTAATTTGTCGTTTCTAAGGGGAATTATTGATTCACGATAGGTGAATTGAGGTCGACAGCACAGGTGTTCCAAGGTCGATGTTGTTGTTGTTGTAAGTGCACGCTCTCAGCGAATGTCAAGGTCGTTCTTGTTGTTGTTGACACATTGGAAAAAGAGGTCATTGACCCCATTAACCACGTGTTCTCCCTAATGACTCTATGCCCATATATGGACTCCCGTCAGTATTCTATGCCCATATAAGGAGCCCTGTTTGTACCTCCTGACCCCTCTCTACTGACACTACCAGATGGTGATCTTTATTTTTAACGTCAATGACAGCACTCCTATATACCCTTGTATCTTGTATTGATCCTGGCACTGTTCGCTTTCCAATAACATAATCAAAAAGGTTTGCTGTCTTACCGTCACGTGAATACCATGTTACCAAATACCGTATTGTTTATAACTAGATTGTTATACCTACAAAATTGCAACAGTCTGTTGCCATTGCTGTTTTCCTTTCTTACACCAAATTAAATAAAAAAAACAAGTTTTTTAAACTGAAAGTAAGGAGCGACATTAAAACTTAAAACGAACAGAAATTATTCCGATATGAAAGAGACTGTCCCCTCCTCAACGCCTCGCTCTTTACGCTAAAGTTTTTTATTGTTTTAAAAAATAAATTTGTGAGACAGAGTCAAAATTTAGCGTAAAGAGCGAGGCGTTGAGGAGGTGACAGTCTCTTTCATATACAGAATAATTTCTGTTTGTTTTAGGTTTTATTGTCGCTCCTTACTTTCAGTTTAAAAAACTTGTTTTTTTTATTTAATTTTTGAACGTTTTTGAATAAATGCAGGTTTTGATCTTGGCTCACCGTACATGAATAATTAAAACAAAATTTTCATATTAATTTACTTTTATTTAGTTAAATGGCTTTCTCGAAACTTGTTTAATTTCATTTACGAACGTTTTTATTAGTAATAAATATACGTAACTTACGAATTAACTTACGTAACGAACTTCTATATTCATATATTTTTAATACGTTTATTAGGGGGTTCGCCCCCTATTCAATACCTTGCTCTTTAAGTGAAAGTTCAAATTTTGTTCCAATTCTTTAAAAATGACCGCTTATTCACAAAGGCCGTTAATTAGAATAAATAGCTCTTATAAAAGTACTAAAAAATCTTTGGCTTAAAGAGCGAGGCATTGACTACGGGGTGAACCCAATTATATATGTAATATTTTCTGTTCGTTTAAAGTTTCGATGTTGCTGCTGTTGCAGTTGAAATACTTGTTTTTTTATATTAAATTTATGATCTTTTTTTAAATAATGCTGGGAAGTCCGGCGTCCCCTTCATAGCAATGTCCCTTCCCCCATGAAAACTTCCTTCATGGAAAGATCCTCCAACATAAACCCTGACCAACCCCCCCCCCCACTACCAGGAAAAATCTCCCCTGAAAACGTCTGTGTACTTCCAAATAACCAATACTATATGTTAACATTGAGTAAAGTTCATAACTTTCAGCCCTCCCCCCGGGCACTTCGGGGGATTCAGTCATCCCAAAAGGCATACTTATAATATTTTCGAAAATGTTGAACAAAATGGCTATCTCAAAATTTTGCTCGGGTGACTTAGGGGAAAAAATGAGCGTGGGAGGGGGCCTAGTTGTCCTCCATTTTCTTTTGTCACTTCAAAACGGCACTAGAACATTCAATTTCCATTCCAATGAGCCCTTCCACGATATCCTAGGACAACTGGTTCGAAACGATCACCCCTGGGAAAAAAAAACAAACAAATAAACACGCACCCGTGATCTTTCTTCTGGCAAAAAATGCAAAATTCCACATTTTTGTATATGGCACCTTGAAACCTCTACTGTAGGGTTCTCTGATACGAAGAATATGAAGGCCGTATTTTCAATAAGGTTCTATAGCTCTTAGGGGGTCTTCTCCCATTTTTCCGAAAATCAGCCAAATTTTCTCAGGCGCCTAATTTTTGATGGGTAGGATTAAACTTGATGAAACTTATATATTTGAAATCAGCATTAAAATTTGATTCTCTTGATTTATCTATTTGTATCAAAATACCGTTTTCTAGAGTTTCGGTTACCATTGAGCCGGGTCGCTCCTTACTTACAGTTCGTTACCACGAACTGTTTGATAAAATTCGTCTGAGTCACTAGTATCTCCGTCAGTCGGTTCTAAAGGGGCATATACTACTAACATACTACTATAACTGATACCATGTATATATATATATATATATATATATATATATATATATATATATATATATATATATATATATATATATATATATATATATATATATATATATATATATATATCTGCAGCATGCGAAAAGGTTTTTTAAGATTTTTTTTTAGAGATATAATTAAATATGCTTCTTTATTGTGTAATTTTACATTTTTTTTTTATCCTTTATTCTAATTTATGACAAATGGAATAGTCCTGATGCTGCGTTTTCTTAGAAATGAACATAACTCCCCCTCCATAAAATATTGCCGAAAGTAAGGCCCTGAGCGACCCAAATGAAATCCGTATTTGTTTTTTTTTCAATTCTGTCAAGTCGTTATCATTTACAATTAAATAAAAAAAAACATTTTTTTAACTGAAATTAAGGAACGACGTTAAAACTTAAAACGAACAGAAATTACTCCGCATATGAAAAGGGCTGTCCCCTCCTCAACGCCTCGCTCTTTACGCTAAAGTTTTTCATTGTTTAAAAAAAATAGAGTTGTGAGAAAGTCAAACTTTAGCGTAAAGAGCGAGGCGTTTAGGAGGGGACAGTCCCTTTTATATACGGAATAATTTCTGTTCGTTTTAAGTTTTAACGTCGTTCCTTACTTTAAGTTTAAAAAAACTTGTTTTTTTTATTTAATTTTTGAACGTATTTGAATTAATGCAGGTTTTGATTTTGGCTCACCGTACATGAATAATAAAAAAAAAAATTGAATATTAATTTTACTTTTATTTGGTTAAATGGCTTTCTCGAAACCTGTTTAATTTTATTTACAAACGTTTTTATTAGTAATAAATATACATAGCTCCGAATTAACTTACGTAACCAACCTCTATATTCTTATATTTTTAATTCGTATATTATAGGGTTCGCCTCATAGTCAATACCTTGTTCTTTAAGCTAAAGTTTGAATTTTGTTCCAATTCTTTAAAAATGACCCGCTAATCACAAATGCCGTTAATTAGAATAAATAGCTTTTATGAAAGTATTAAAAAATCTTGGGCTTAAAGAGCGAGGTATTGACTTGAGAGTGAGCCCAATCATAGACGTAATGTTTTTTGTCGTTTTAAGTTTTGATGTTGCTCCTTACTTTCAGTTAAAAACTTGTTTTTTTTTATATATAATTTCTGATCTTTATTTAAATAATGCTGGGAAATCCGGCACCCCCTTCATAGCAATGTCCCTTCTCTCATGAAAACTTCCTTCATGGTAAGATCCTCCCAAATGCCACACATGGTAAGACCCACTCCTCCCCCCCACTACCAGAAAAATTCCCCTCTGAAAACCTCTGTATACTTCCCAATAACCAATACTATATGTTAACATTGGGTAAAGTTCATAACTTTCAGCCCTCCCCCTGGGGACTTCGGGGGATTAAGTTATCCTAAAAGACATAGTTATCATATTTTCGACCATGCTGAACAAAATGGCTATCTCAAAATTTTGATCGAGTGACTTTGGGAAAAAAATGAGCATGGGAGGGAGCCTAGTTGCCCTCCATTTTTTGGTCACTTAAAAAGGGCACTAGGACTCTTAATTTCCGTTCGAATGAGCCCTCCCACGATATTCTAGGACCAATTGGTCGATACGATCACCCCTGGGAAAAAAAAAAACAAAAAACAAACAAACAAACAAATAAATCTGCCTCTGGTTCCTTTCATCTGGCGAAAATTAGAATATCCCCCATTCTTTCGGATGGGAAGTTGGCACCTTCGTGACAGAGTTACCAGAGACGCCATACAGGACGGTGGGGTTTTAGGTAGGGTTTCATATTTTTTAGGGGGTCTTTCCCTCTTTTTTCGAAATTTAGCCAAATTTTCTCAGGCGCGTAATTTTTTATAGGTAGGACTAAACTTGATGAAACTTATATATTTGAAATCAGCATTAAAATCTGATTCTTTTGATGTATCTATTGGTATCAAAATTCCGCTTTCTACAGTTGCGGTTACCATTGAGCCGGGTCGCTCCTTACTTACAGTTCGTTACCACGAACTGTTTGATTAATTCTTGTATACCATTAGTTTTTATTGGATTGGTTTTAATATACTAACGTAACTAATGTATGATTTTTCAATTGGTAAGCAACTATTATAATGGTAACTGGTCCAAGTGCCAAGTGTAAATGGTTTAAATTCAACTGGATATGCAATTGATTTTAATTAGGGTGGTTTCTATGTCAACTGTTGTCAGTATCGTTCTAACGTCGATCAATTTTATAACCTTTTCCTAGAGAAGTTAGAGTCAAACAAAAATAAATTTCTGAGTTCTCTCAGGACACACCCGAAAACTTAGGGTTTTCAATCTAAATATGCTTAAAAATTTGACAAGTTTTTTCACTTCAATTTTTTAAACCAAGTATTTTCAAATAGCTATTTTTAACTGCTGGAAAATAAAAAAAAGCCTTTTACTTCTGAGTTAAAATTTTCCGAAACTCATTATTCTCTATAAGTACTTTTAGGCTAAAAATTTCCAAAAAATAAAACATGTTGCAAGTGAAATAATAGCCTGAAAAAATGAAAAAGTGAAAAAATAAAACTTCATATCATGGCCCTTTTTGAAAACCAAAAAATAGTTTTTTGTTGTTTAAATAAAAAACCAAATGGAGATATATAACCTTAGGACTCTTGTGCTTTTAGTAAATTTCGGTGAGGTACTGCAATTTTTGTATGATTTATATTTTGATAATCTCTTGGTGACACGTGAATTTTGGAATGTTTTTTCCTTTTTTGTTTTTGAATTATTGGCAACCCTGTCCAGAATCCCTTATAGGTTTGGGAAACCCTGATGTAGGTTATATATTTCATTTTTTCATTCTTTATATAATGTGGCATGTAAATAGGAAAATACATTAAATGATTCAGGTGACAAAAGATAAATTCGAGGTTTTGTCTGCCTTTTGTTCCGCTTGATGTGAATCGCTTTAATTTAACAAAAACCGCTTTATCACCCTCGAATAATGAATCTGACAAAATAAACAATATCTAATCCTTCCCGTTCTTGAGCTATTATATCTATTGAATGGTAAATTACCAGTTGAACTGTTTGAATGGAAACCTTTTCAGGGTATTCAGCTACCGTTTTGAGGGTTGTCTATTGTACATATTGTAACAATGGACTTTGACATTGGTCTAGAAGTTTCTCCATTTTATACTTTGTTGCTAATGACATTGAAACCATGAAATTGGCTATAATAGACCCACTCAGATGTATACTGTGGAGCAAATCAAATGGTGTGTAATAATGAAAGAAATGCAATCAGGAATGATTGCCAATAAAAAAAGACCTCACGTAGCTGTGTTACCTATTGTCTTTCAATCATTTAATTCATAAAATATTTATCTATTTTAGCACCCGTAGATGTCTTTGATCGGTTTTAAATTGAGTCGGATGTTGTAGAGGCTAATGGCCTCTTTTTTATCATGCCTGCATTTCTGCTAAAAAGCTGGTTGTTGGACGGGTGTTTGCAAAAGCCACTCGAGTTTATCTCTTACATCCTCTAGATTAAAAACAAAAAACAAGTATGTGACTTATGGTATAAAAGCTAAATTCTAGAACCAAATCGCTTATTCAAAAAAATGCCCTAAGAAACTGTTGCTGCAGTACCATGAACACACCTACATGTGTACCATGAACACAGTACCATGAACGTAGTACCATGAAGGACGCAGTACCATGAACACACCTACACTGAAAAATGGGAACTGTTTAGGAGAGTGGAATAATTTCAGTACGCAGTACACAGAACGCAGTACCATGAACACACCTACGTGTGTACCATGAACACAGTGCCATGAACGCAGTACCATGAAGAACGCAGTACCATGAACACACCTACGCTGAAAAATGGGAACTGTTTATGAGAGTGGAATAATTTCAGTACGCAGTACACAGAACGCAGTACCATGAACACACCTACGTGTGTACCATGAACACAGTACCATAAACGCAGTACCACGAAGGACGCAGTACCATGAACACACCTACGCTGAAAAATGGGAACTGTTTACGAGAGTGGAAATAATTTCAGTACGCAGAACGCAGTACCATAAACACATCTACGCTGAAAAATGGGAACTGTTTAGGAGAGTGGAAATAATTTCAGTATTTTTTCCTTTTCAAAAATTTAAAAACCAACGAGATGTTAAAAAATACGTAATTTAAACATTAAAATAAAAATTTAATCAATTCCAGAGTATGTGACAAAACACTTACAAATATTTTCTGATTTGAAAAAAAAGGGAAAAAAGAAAAATTCCCGTTGCTGAGACGATTCTTAATACAGCTGATTTTTCAAGTTCCAATCAGCCTAAAGTTCTTTGATATATAATTATAAGTCTGACTTCGTTTGCTTAGTAATCAAGAATTAGTTTCAAGGATATTAAACTAGCAGATATGCGAAAATTGGCATTAACTTTTTCAAGGAAACTAAAAACTAAAGTATCTTCAGTGGCAGTAAAGTGTAAAGTATCTTCAGTGGCACTAAAGTGTAAAGTATCTTCAGTGGCACCAATCCACGAAAAACTTGAGAAGAAGAATATACTCTTGAAGTCTGGAAGGAGGGCAATTTTTTTATCGATAAAAATGTCTAAAAAGGTATTTTTAGAAATGCAGGGGATAGGTCGAAAACATCCACGGCATGATTGTCCCCTGCCTCCAATTGGCACCCCTAATTATTTCATATATTTGTTTATTTTTACTGTGTGGATACTGTAAAATTGATTGTGTCAAGCCCCCTAAGAAGTACAGACCCCTTAGTTCTATACCTACATGTCACCTGGTCTAGTGCGAAGCCTGCTTGAAAGGAGCGTCAGAAGTATATCTATTTTCAAAATTTTGTTAAGGTTAAATTTTAATTTAAAATTTGAAAGTTAATTTTCTTATTTAAAAGTTATTTTTTATGCTTTTTTTTACATGAGGAGGCCTAGTTGATAAATGATATATAGGATAAAAAATATTCTTTTCTTTTTTATAAAAGTTGTATACAGTGAAAAAGCCTTATTTTTGAAAATTTACCCCCTCCCTTTGATTTTTATTTAAAAATAAAACTACACTTCAAATAACTCAACCTTCGTCTCGAAATTCAATAGTCAACTTTTCACATTTCTAAATTAAGTTTGTTTATGTACACAATAAAACACATTCTAATAAGAATGTTTTCTCCTCTAGAATTTCTTAAATACTGGATTTCCTTGCCATAGCCTTTGTTTTCGCAAACATTAGAAGGGTTGACAAAACCGTAAAAGCCAATTAGTCAAATTACAAAAGACGTGAAATGAAAGGGCTCTGATTTCATTACTGAACAACCATTTTTCCCTCAAAACAATGGTTTTTCAGTAAATAAGTTATTCAATTTTCCAGGTCAAACCTATAATTTCCTTCTTCAAATTGTGATTTAGGGATTCTTTCACATCTGGTGCTTTTGGACTGCTAGGACAAAGATATCTTCTATCATTACTTCTACTAATACTAATTAAAGTGATAGGGTAAATTAGAGTGTCTAAAAGAAGGGGGGAAAAGTAAAAGTTAAGCTCATCTGGTGTTTTCAAATTCCTTTTTTCAGAGGCAACGCTATAGCGTTGCCTATAGTAAAGGCCATACGGCTCCAATGTTTTATTATTTATTAATTATTTTTTTTTACAGAGGCACTTCATATGGAAGGGGTCGTCGTAGAAACTTCAAAGGGGGTTCATTCAATTGGGAATCGAGAGTTTTGGTGCCTTTTTTAAGGGTCGAAAGTGATTGGAAGGCAACTAACATCCCATCCACGCCCATCAGTTCCCCAAACACATCCAATCAAAATTTTAAGATAGCCATTTTTTTCAGCGTAGTTGATTTCCTCATAGAAATTATGTTTTTGAGGAGGACACTCCCTCAAAGCCCTCAGGGCAAGGGTTGTAAGTTAAGCCCTGGGGGCATATAAGGTTTTTATAGAAATCTTTTTCGTAGAAACTTCAAAAAGGATTCATTCGATTATAAATTCAAAGGGTTATTGGCCTTTTTAATAGTCGAAAGTGATTGGAGGGCAACTAACCCCCCTCTCACGCCCATATTTTCCCCAAATACATCCAATCAAAATTTTGAGATAGCCATTTTGTTCAACGTAGTTGAAAATTCAGGGAATTAGGTCTTTTAGGTTGACAACCCTCCCCCCACAGCCGTTAGGGCAAGTGTTGTAAGTTATGCCCTCGGGGCATATAAGTTTTTTTTTATAAAAAGCGTTGTCGTAGAAACTTCAAAAGGGCTCATTCAAGGCCTGTCCCTGGGCCCTAGGGCCCAGGGACAGGCGTTGTGAGTTATACTCTGGGGATATATATAGTTCTTATAGAAGGGATACTCTTATAAAATTCAGAGGGGGCTCATTTGATTGAAAATAGAAAGTTCTAGTTCATTTTTAAAGAGTCAAAAGAGACCAAAGGTTACTTAGCCCCCCCCCCCACGCCCTTTTACCCCAAACCCATCCGAAAAAAATTTTGAGATAGCCATTTTTTTAAAAATAGTTCAAATATAAGAAAATAAAAACTCTGAGGTTGACACAAACCCATTTTTTCACTTTGATATTGTTACTTTGATACCAGTTTTGATACTTTGATGAACATTTGATTCTTTTTTAAGTATTATTTTGAAAAAATTAATTGCTAAGAACTTAGAATAATTTTCCATAAAAAACCTACAAGAATTAATTAAAAAAAAACTGCCCGATAAGGAAATTTTCCATATAGCAGTAAATGATATAAAAAACCTTAAGATAAGCAGATACAAATACCGGTCAAAATTCAAACTCCAAACGACCAGAAATTACTATTAAAGAATAAATGAAACCCAAAACGAACAGAAATTAAATAAACAGTCATAGCAAAAACATACACCAAGTGATAATATAAATGAATAAATAGACCTTAATGCGAGTAATGCTTAGATTGAATAAGAAAATCAAGCTTAAAATGAAAAAAAAATATTTTCCTATTAAAGTATAAATGAAACTTAAAACGAACAAAAATTAAATAAACAATCAATGCAAACAAACATACAATAGATATTAATGTGAATTAATAAATAAATCTTAAAACAAGTGAAACTTAAATTGAACATAAAAGTCAAGCATGAAACGAACAAAAATCACTACAAACAAGAGTTTGGGTATCACCTCCTTCTCTCACTGTAAAAGTCTAAAACCTACTGCGTCATTGGCGCTTTACTGAAAACCAATTTTATGACAAATATTTTCCTTTGTACTTAATATTGAAAATAAATATTAAAATTATAGTTACAATGTGAACGGATAATCTTTCAGCAATTAATATCATTTTACATCAAAAACTCAGTTTAATTTATTAGCTCTTTTTAAAGTTGTTCAAGACAAATAAAGCTTCACTACAAACAAATGTTTGGATGCTGCCTCCTTTCTTAACTGTAAATAAAAACCAAAAGCCAACTGTGCCATTGGCGCTTAACTGAAAACGAATTATATTACAAGTATCTTCTTTTCTAGTTCTTACAGCATTGAAAATAAAAATAAAAGATACAGTGAAATAAATTCTTGAACTGATGGATCTTTCAACAATTAATATCATTATACATCAAATATTCAGTTCGATATTGTTTATACTTTCCAAGACTGTTCAAGACGCATATAATTTTCAGTAAAGCGCCAATGACGCAGTAGGTTTTAGACATTTACAGTGAGAGAAGGAGGTGATACCCAAACTCTTGTTTGTAGTGATTTTTGTTCGTTTCAAGCTTTATTTGCATATTCAATTTAAGTTTCACTCGTTTTAAGATTTATTTATTAATTCACATTAATATCTATTGTATGTTTGTTTGCATTGATTATTTCTTTAATTTCTATTGTATTATTTCATTTAAACTTCAATAGGAAAATATATTTTTTCGTTTTAAGCTTGATTTTCATATCAAACAGTTCGTGGTAACGAACTGTAATTAAGGAGCGACCCGACTCAATAGTAACCGAAACTCAAAAAAAAAGGAATTTTGATACCAATAGATATATCAGAAGAATCATATTTTTGTGCTGATTTCAAATATATAAGTTTCATCAATTTTAGTCTTACCCATCAAAAGTCACTCGCCTCAGAAAATTTGCCTTATTTTTGAAAAAATGGGGAAACAACCCCTAAAAGTCATAGAACTTTAATGAAAATCACACCATCAGATTCAGCGATCACAGAACCATAGTATAGAGCTATCAAGCTTCTGTCTGCAAAAATGTGGAATTTTGTATTTTCTTGCCAGAAGAAAGATCACGGATGCGTGTTTATTTGTTATTTGTTTGTTTGTTTTTTGTTTTTTTTTATTTTCCCAGGGGTGATAGTATCGATCCAGTAGTCCTAGAATATCGTGAGAGGGCTAATTCGAACGGAAATTAAGGGTTCTAGTGCTCTTTTTAAGTGACCAAAAAATTGGAGGGTAACTTGATCCCTCCCACGCTCATTTTTTTTCCGAAGTCACCCAATCAAAATTTCGAGATAGCCATTTTGTTCAGCACAGTCAAAAATCTGATTAATATGTCTTTGAGGATGACTTAATCCCCCACAGTTCCCGGGGGAAGGGCTGCAAGTTATAAACTTTGCCCATTGTTTACATCTTGTATTGGTTATTGGGAAGTATACAGGCGTTTTCAGGATGAATTTTTTTCTAGTGGGGGGTTGGGGTTGGAGTAGGGGTTACTGGAGAGAATCTTTCCATGGAGGATATTTCATTGGGGGAAGGGACATTTCCATGAAGGGAGTGCCAGATTTCCCAGCATTATTTAAAAAACGATCAGAAATTATTTAAAAAAACAAGTTATTTTTCAACTGAAAGTAAGAAGCAACATTAAAACTTAAAACGAACAGAAATTATTACTTATATGAGAGGGTTCGCCCCCTAGTCAGTACCTCGCTCTTTACGCTAAAGTTTTTTGTAGTACTTTCAAAAGACCTATCTATTCTAATTAACCGGCCTTTGTGATTAAGGGGTTTGTGATTCGAAGAAAATTCGAATTTTAGCGTAAAGAGCGAGGTATTGACAAGGGGGGCGAACTTCCTAATATACGTAATAAAAACATACGAATACAGAAATTCGTTACGTAAGGTAATTCGTAAGTTACGTCAGAAAAAAATTTCGAGAAAGCCAATTAGCCAAAAAAAGGAAAATTAATATGCCAATTTTGTTTTAATTATTCATGTACGGTGAGCCAAAATCAAAGCTGCATTAATTCAAACACGTCCGGCAATTAACTAAAAAAAAACAAGTTTGTTTTAGCTGGAAGTAAGGAGTGATATTAAAACTTAAAATGAACATACAGTATTCTGTGTATAAAAGTAGCTGTCCCCTCCTCAATGTCTTACGCTTTGTGCTAAAGTTTTTTTTATTGTTTTAAAAAATAAAGTTTTAAGACAGAGGCAAACTTAAGTGTAAAGAGTGAGGTGTTGACGAGGGGACAGCCCCTTTCATATACGGAATAATTTCTGTTCGTTTTAAGTTTTAATGTCGCTCCTTACTTTCAGTTAAAAAACTTGTTTTTTTTTCGTTAATTCAATCTAAGCATTACTCGCTTTAAGGTCTATTTATTCATTTATATTATTGCTTGTTGTATGTTTTTACTATGATTGTTTATTTAATTTCTGTTCGTTTTAGGTTTCATTTATTCTTTAATAGTAATTCCTGGTCTTTTTGAGTTGGAATTTTAAAAGGTATTTGTATTTGCTGGGCTTAAGTTTAAAATAGCCTTTACTGTTCTTTGTAAAACTTACTTTTCGGAAAGTTTTTTTAAATTAATTAATAGAAAAAGGGAAGACTGTAAAGAAATGAAAAAGATACATTATTGTCATATATTCCAAACTGAACTAAGCGTAAAATATTAAGATATTAAACTAAAATATTAAAACATTGTTTATTTTTATATTAGACGTTAAAATAATTAAGTATTAATGATATTGAATTAATTTTAATAGTTAAAATATTAAAATATTTAGTTCTATCGTTTTTCCGTGTGACGTATTTTCCAATCACGGTATTTTTTTCACGGTGGAGACAATTTTCATTTTTTTATGGGGGGGGGGAATTTGGCTCCTGTGTTGGCATGTTTCACCCACCGACCCTATAATTAATAAAAAAAAATTCAAGGGGGAAGGTTAAAACCAAACCCTAGATCTGACCTTGTTTCTTAAGCATATGTTAGAAAGGAAAGTCTAATACACTTGCCTCTTTTACCCAATGTTGTATTTACCTATTTTTGTAATATCAAATTTTGAGCCAATAAAAATAGCACAAAACCTAATTGTTTTCTTATGAAATTTTAAGTCAGCAAGAAGGACAAACTGTTTCTCTGTAATGAAATGTCCTAGGGTTAAGTAAAGCTTTGCATCTGGGGGCTCATATTTCAATATATGGTACAAATGACTCTTTAAAGCCACTGAACTAAGCCTCTAACTAAGAACTAAGCCACAGTACAATTATAATTCTGTTATGAATGTGTACCTTGTACAAATTAGTGTTACCCTAGGTTTACACTGATCCGATTTCCTATAACTTAAAACGGACCACGGGTAACGGATTCAAGAAAATTGAAGAAATGCAAAAACAGAAACGGTTTATTGTAGCCGTAGAAGCGCGAAAACTAGTAAATCATATTTAAACACCTTAGACATAGGCTAAATCATGTTCAAGTAGCCACGAAAAAATATTCAAGAGGCTTGCCTGTATTAGCCAAGACCAGCTAGGTATAATTAATAATATAATTGTCATCTTCTATCTTTATTGCCTGGAAATATTTTCCCAGGCCTTGAGGGTTAAATGTTTCTTTGAATGACCCCATGTCTTTTGTCATATTAATGTATGACGATCTGATAAATATTTTCTCAGTTTTTCCCTTTGTATGGCTAAAAAAAGATCTCAAGTCTAAATAACCAATGCGTTTTTGAACGAGTCATTAAAAATGTTTCAACTCCGCCCTTGAACCTTTATGACGCATAAACTTGCAGCAGAAACGGAATCAGATCGTGCAACCGACCGTCTTTCAGTTAAAACGCAGCAATGTAAACGAAGCATGTCGAAAAAACTATCGGATATGCTCTATTTTTCGTACAACACAGTTTCTTAGTGAACTGAATTTCTATAGAAATCCAGTGACTAAAAGAATAGAGTGTGGGATAGGAGGTTAGAGGGAGCATTGTGTGCCTCAGGCTGCATGGTACTAGGATTAGTTTTTAATACTATTGAATGCATAAAAAAAGAAATAAAAGGTGTATTTTCTATTATTTTGACTTAGATGACCACATATTTATCTATCTATCGTTTGGTGGCATTTGGAATGCAGCTGCATGAGCTATCCAACGCCAAATAAATGAAGTACAACGAAAAATAAAAATAAAGTAAGTGGTTGGTTTTGCTTCAGTGTGCTGGTCTTTTAATGCATAAAATGTTTCAAATTTTACGGTGTTTTAAAATAGATTCTTCAGATTCTTCTGGTCTTTTTATAGAATTTTCCCACATTTTATGGAAAAAAGAAATAAAATAAAAAGAGGATAAGTAGCTGGTATTTGTTGCATTGCGTTTATCTTTTAATGGGGAAATGCTTCAAATTTTATGGTGTTTTTAGACAGATTTTCAGCATAAAAATCTGATTCTTTTGATGTATCTATTGGTATCAACATTCCGTTTTTTAGGGTTTCGGTTACTATTGAGCCGGTTCGCTCCTTACATACAGTTCGTTACCACGATTTTTTTTTTTTTTTCGGAGTTTAAACCCTACAATTTTTTTTTTTTTTTTTTATACAATATTTTGAGTCTTTTCATGGAAATGTGTTCCTTAGAATGTAATAGATCAAAGTTTTCTTTCAATGAAGATAATAGAAGAAATAGACTAAAAAAAATTGTGAACTCATATTTATTAATAGGAAATATGAAAAGATATTATTTCTAAGTCATTCTGGATTTAATTCATAAGAAGGCGGAACCAAAATTGAACAATGAATTTTCCAAAGCAACGCGCATTATATTCATAACAAAGAATCCCATTTGGAATATCAATCCGACATTGAAGCTAAAAAGAGACTCTTCTTTGAGACAACCTTTTCTCTAATCTCGGTATTAATTCTGTATATGCTCTCAGCTGAATAACCTTTCGATGATATAAAAAAGATTAAAAAAAAAACTTTTGTGAGAGATCCTCTCTTTTCCTCTCTTGTTGGCTTTCTGTTTTGTTCCATAGTAAAGCATTGTTTGAGCATCCGAGTTTTCATCTTATTCAATAAGATGGAATATGGTATCCTATTGTACGTATAAAAAGGATTCTAGGGTAAAGGATTATTCTAAGTTGTCCAAAAAAGAATAGAGCTTAGAAATGTCCTAAGCAGAAAGGTTTCAGTGATGGAATATTTGTAAAGAGCTCTTGAAGAATAATCGACTTAAAACGGCTCTATTGATAAGTTTGATGGACTTCTTATCGAAGACATATGCCTGGAAATCTAGGTTTGGTCAAATTTTCAGCCGTTCAAAGTTTTACATATTCATTTAGTCGGGAGGATCTGTATATTTGTATAACTTTAAGCAACGACAGACGATCACTCTCTACAAGGGTGCTGTATCAGAGTCAACAAGTTTAGGAATGAGTGAGACGTCTGTCATATATTGTTTTCCCGACCTCATGAAGTAGAACGAATAACCCAGTAGAAGTTTAAATACGGCTCATTGAATTAAAAGGTATAGTGTTTTTCTAGTGTGAAACTTGTTCAGAGGGTGATATTCAATGCCCTTAATGCCTTGGAGTACACTCGCAGTCACCAGTCATGCATGGCGTTGAATCAAAATTTCAAGACAGTCATTTTAATCAGAACAATCAGAAAGTCCCAAAGTGTTTCTCGAGCGACAGGATACGGGCTGCACCAAGCGCCAGAACCTCTAATGATGCAAATGGCTCATTTAGAATAAAGGCTTCAGTTAGAAAGACTGACGCTCTATCCTTTTTTTAAAATCAGTATCCTACACAAGTTTTTGTCAACCTATCTCTCCCCACCCCTCTTACTTTATTAACATATATATGCCCGCTCATTTTCAGCTCTTTTTTGCCCAGGATCATTTAGGGTGCGGTCATGAATGATCAGGTGATTGTCCTAAATCAAAATACGGTGAGTACGACATATGCTGTTTGATTTTCATCAAAATTTCTCAATTTTGGATTTAAAATTTCCTCAGGTCACCAAAACTTAAAGGAGCTTAAAACTTTGGCTAGTGTATATACATTGGAATCGCTATAGCGTTACATCGGGCTCACTCAATCGGAAATTGGAAGTTCTAGTGCCTTTTTTTAAAGCCCCCCATGCCCTTTGTACACAAATGCATCCAATAAAAATTCTGAGATAGCCATTTTGTTCAGAATAATCCATGTACCATATAACAATGCCTCTTAAGTTGACACAGCCCCGTAAAGCCCGGGTTTAAGGGTTGTAAATTATTCCCAAGGTGTATATAAGCTTTTATGGAAGAGAATGGTCCTGTAAACTTTGGAGGAGACTCATTTTATTGGAAATTGAGAGTTATAGTTCCCCATTTTAAGAGCCGAAGGTGATATGAGGGCAACAACCCTCCCCAACGCCCTCTTTTCCCCAAATTTCAAGTTGCATGTATTTTATATTAAGTTGCACGTATTTTATATGAAATTCACGGTTAATATAGAAAAATATTTCATAACTTCATCTAAGTTGATTCTTTTCGTGCTTGGTAAAATTGTATACAATCGTGTATAATTGCGTATGAGCTAATAGGGAGGAGGGCTGGCAGATCTTTGTGTAGACGGGGGAGGGGGGTCAGTATGCCCGGTGCAGTGAAGATATGTGTATAAGGCTTTTTAGGGGAGGGGAGTAACAATTAGTTTCTAATATTCCTTCATTCCCAGGAATATTTCTGAACTGAATCAGTGATATGGTTGTTTCAGGGTGATAATACCCCTCTTATTGTAGATATATATTTCTGTGTGACATAAAAAATTATAATCAAATGCTTACCGAGACAAATGGGGTAGAAGGGGGGTGACGGTCATGAGTACCACCTGGAAATCTCCCAGGGAGGGGGCGGGCAAGCGCTGCCATGACATTTTGTTTGTCAAGATTTAAATGGGAGTATTGTTTCGTTATCCTATTCACATACATTTTTTACATCTTGTTGCTTCCCCTCGGGGAGCATTGATCCCTGGACCTCTTACAATAAATCTACACATGTTTTCTGAGGTTTTTAACTTTTGGTGCGTTCTTTAAACTTAATGAATTTTACATACTTGGAATCACAGCAAGAAGTAAACTCCTTTGGTGTATATATTGTCAACAAACACACTCTAAAAGAGATTCGACTTCTATACTTTGAAACACTAGTCGCTCCTTACTTACAGTTTGACACCACGAACTGTTGGACATAAACTTATTATCTATTTGGGAAAACTAAAAGAGGTTTCTAAGGAAGATCCACCTGATGCTAAAACAAAAACAAAAAAAACTTAAGGTGGACTGTTCTGTATATTTCAGGCTATAATAATAATAATAAAAAATAATAACAATAATAATAATAATAATAATAATAATAATAATAATAGTAATTGTAACTGTTTATTTCAGACTATATTCCAGGAGATCTCCTTAAGGGCGATGATTGGCCGAAAAAAGAAGCAACACCATTATTTATAAATCGAAGCAACAGCGCCTGCACAAGGGTGCAAGCCTGTTTATAATTAAATAAAAAAAAACAAGTTTTTTAAACTGAAAATAAGGAACGACATTAGAACTTAACCTGAACAAAAGATAGTCCGCTTAGGCCAGAGACTGGCTCCTTAACAATGTCACACTCTTTGCACTAAACTTTTGAGCCGTTTTAAAAAGTGAAGTTTTTAGAAAGATTATAAATTTTGCGTAAAGATCAAGGCGTGTTGAAGGTACAAGTCTATGTACTATGAGGAATCGTGTAATGGCGGGTTAATTCTAAATTTAGCTCCTTACTTTCAGTTTAAAAAACTTTTTTTTTTTATTTAATTTCTGATCGTTTTTTAGTTAATGCAGCTTTTATTTGCATAAAAATTTTACTTTTCTTTTGCTAAATGGATGTCTTTACAAATTAACTTACGTAACTAACTTCTATATTCGTATATTTTTCTTCTGGCAAAAAATACAAAGTTGCAGATTTTTGCAGATATGAGCTTGAAACCTATGTAATATTGTTTTCTGATACGCTGAATCTGACGGTGTGATTTTCATTAAAATTCTTTCACTTGTAGGGGATGTTCCCCCCTCTTTAAAAAATCGAGTAAATTTTCTCAGGCTCGTAGCCTTTGATGAGTAATACTAAACTTAATAAAATTTATATATTTAGGATCAGCATTATAAACACATTCTTTTGATACATTTATTGACATAAAAATTTTGTTTTTAAAATTTTCGATTACTATTGAGCAGTATGGCTTTTTTTTTTAATGTTTTTTTTTTATTACGTATATGTTATTACTTATATGAAGGGGTTCTCCCCTTAGTCAATACCACGCTCTTTACGTTAAAAGTTAAAAAAAAATTTGATACAAAAACCCCATAAAAACAAAGGCCTTTTAATTATAATATATAGCTCTTTTGAAAGCAATAAAAAAAACTGTAGCGTAAAGAGCGAGTTTTTGACTTGGGGGAGAACCCCCTCACATACGTTATAATTTCTGTTCGTTTTAAGTTCTAATATTCCTTCTTACATTTCAGTTGAAAAAACTTGTTTTTTTTTATTTAATTTCTGAATATTTCTTAAATAATGCTTGGAAATCCGGCGCCCCCTTCATAGAAATGTCCCTTAACCCAAAGAAACATTCTCCACGGAAATATTATCCAGAGTAACCCCCTCCTCTAGCCCCCCCCCCCTCCATAAGAAATCCTTCCTGAAAATGGTTTTATACTTCCCAATAACCAAAAAATAATGCTGGCCAGTCCGGCGCCCCCATCATGGCAATTTCCCTTCCCCCATGAAAACATCCTTCATGAACATAACCTCCAACATAACCACCGACCCACCCTTCCCTCCCACTACCAGAAAAAAACCTCCTGAAAACTTCTGTATACTTCCCAATAACCAATACTATATGTTAACATTGGGTAAAGTTCATAACTTTTAGCCCTCCCTCTGGGAACTTCGGGGATTAAGTCATCCTAAAAGACATATTTATCATATTTTCGACCATGCTGAACAAAATGGCTATCTCAAAATTTTGATCGGGTGACTTTTAGAAAAAAATGAGCGCGGGAGGGGGCCTAGTTGCCCTCCATTTTTTTTGGTCACTTAAAAAGGGCACTAGAACTTTTATTTTAAGTTCCAATGAGTCCTCCCGCGATATTTTAGGACCACTTAGTCGATACGATCACCCCTGGGAAAAAAAAACAAAAAAACAAACAAACAAACAAAAAAACAAATAAACACGCATCCGTGATCTTTCTTCTGGCAAAAAATGTAAAATTCCACATTTTTGTAGATAGGAGCTTGAAAACTCTACAGTATGGTGCTCTGACACGCTGAATATGATGGTGTGATTTTCATTAAGGTTCTATAACTTTTAGGGGGTCTTTCCCCCTTTTTTTGAAAATCAGCCAAATTTTCTCAGGCGCGTAACTTTTGATGGGTTGCACTAAACTTGATGAAAATTATATATTTGAAATCAAAATTGAAATCTGATTCTTTTGATATATCTATTGGTATCAAAACCCGTTTTCTAGAGTTTCGGTTACCATTGAGCCGGGTCGCTCCTTACTTACAGTTCGTTACCACGAACTGTTTGATTTTTTCAAGGGCAAGCAACTGAGTGTCTGAAAACTAATTTTTAGGGGTCAAGTCCGTAGATTTTTTTGAAGTTCACGGAAAAAGCTTTCAAAAGTGGAAATCAGAAAAAAACTATATTTTACAATTCTAAGTAAGGTGTTGGGTTCCATCCCCTTCCCCAGAAAGTACCCATTGTGGAAAAGAGTTTAGTCTTTTATTCTTTGAAAACTGTTAGATTTTGTTGTTGGGGACAGCTGCGCTGTCCATCCTTATCCTTCCCCTGGGGAGTCGTTTATTCAAAACATTTTATAAAAGCTGAGAGTGTCGCATTTTTTTCACGTCTTCCAATAAAATCTAATTATAAAGTTACAGAGCATCAATTGTAGCTTTCAGGTT
The DNA here is from genome assembly GCF_049724085.1 of Artemia sp. Qi Xiang Cuo. NCBI lineage: Eukaryota > Metazoa > Arthropoda > Branchiopoda > Anostraca > Artemiidae > Artemia > Artemia sp. Qi Xiang Cuo. The sequence goes on along the minus strand of NC_142811.1, from coordinate 45,303,606 downwards.
TCAACAGTAAGTTTAAATAGAAAGCTGTTTACTCAATCTGATTGGTTATACTTTCAGAAAGCCTCTTCAAACTATTTGGTATAGTGTTATAAAATTAGGTTTTATAGCTTGTGTATTTGCTTATATACTAAAATTCAATAAACCTTTCAGATGCAGTAAATTAAAATTATGTTTCTTTAAAATAGATCGAGATTAAAGCATAAAAAATTAAACGGATTTGCTGCTAGAAAGTAATCATCGCTTTAAAAAGTTTCTGAGGAGAAACATCACAAATGGGTTTGAATATTTTTGGCAGCAGGAAAAAAAGCTCTAAGAATGAAAAAATATGTCTTTTTTTATAAGCAGAGCTAATATATATTTGAATAAGCGTGTGGTATTATTTCATCCACAGTATTAAGCAAAATAGCCTAAAAAGTCCTGTATTTAAATACTACAAATACAAAAGTGGAAAAAAGATATGATAGAATAAAGAAAAAAATTTCAATGATAGAAAATATATTTTTGACGTCGTTGGGACGACTATCATGAGAAGTTTTTCAGATGGTGAATCCGTTTCTGTTTCTCAAAAATCTGGCAAACATCATTTAAAATCGGTAGTTTTTTGGCAGACTTGAAGAAAACATCGGAAAGTGTTTTTATACAGGAAGTCTCAGACGCGTTTTGAAAACCAAATAAAATGTTGTTCTCATTAGCTTAGAAAGGATAATGCACCATCGCGTCCCATATTTCATTGTGTTCTTAGTTCAGAAATTGGGAACATTATTTGCGTCTAGGCTGTCAAAAAGGCGTATCTCAGGAACGGGAAATCTCTGGCACGTGAAACTTTCAGGGCTGGTTGAGGGGGACATAAAACTAAATCCAAAGACACTATGTTAATCCTTGTCAAAAGGGTGTATGTGTGATATCTCAGGAATGGCTTTACCATTGATTATAAGCATAGCACACAAAAAGTTAAGCTTACGGATGGTTTTGATCAATTCAATTTTTGTTTTGTGCGTTTTTCAGTTGTATGGGGCAGGTTTTGCTTTTTTACGCATTCATCAATCTGTAAGTCGTTTTGTTTGAGGAAAAGTGAACCTGTAGGAGCCAGGGGTATTACACGAAAACAATTTGGAACTGTCTTACATATATTTTTATTTCGTAAACACCATTTGTTTAACCCTTCAAATGAAGATTCGACAGATATATAGAACCCTTATTCTAAACTGGAGGAAAGGCTAGTGATATAGCGTAATCCTAGCACCGTGAAGTTCATAAATAAATATATTTTGATGCCTGAATAGACAGGTGTGATGCATATCACAGGCATAGGACCCTTAGGACTGACCAATCAGAGAGGGGTCTTGTAATAGAGTAAACAGTATCCATATAAATACACAGCAGCGGACCTTATGGACATATATGTAGATTTCTTGGGAATCAAGCAACATATTCTTATGTAATATTCAAAAACAAATGAAATGATTAAAGGAACATAAAAAAAAGTTATGTTCAGAGGAAAGGGTGTTGCTTAGAATTTCCTTGGGCTTACTTCCAGACTATGTTTAATGTATCAAGACATCATCCTTCGAAACAAAGTTTCATTGCAATGGCTACTTATTCGAGATCAGCTATAATCGCTATAATGGTTCTGGCCAATGCTCTTTTCTGAGACTTCATGGTTTGTAGAAAAATTTTCCTTTGTGAATATTTTAAAGACCCATGGTTTTCCTAAAAGAAGATTTTTCACTGTTTCCATGATATTGTTATGGATAGACATATCATATTTCAAAGCTACAATAAGTTTTTGATCTAAAGGAAGAATGTCGAATAATTAATTATCCAGTTTTCATACAAAGGGACCTCTCTTTTGACACATCGAGGATGCAATGGCTCGTTAAATGTTAGACAAATTATCTAATAGTGAAACCAAGTGGAAATAAAACCGTTGTCACTTCTGTCTAATAGTTCAAAATCTTTTATATTAAACAAGAGATTAAACATACACAATGAGAAATGAGGATTCTTAAAGAACCACCGAAGATATTTGGGTCTCTATATAGTCGAAAACTACAAGCAATGAGTCATAATGACTGTCAGATTCAGACAAATGGTTGAAGTTTTTGCCCAAAAATTCCTTAAACATTTTAACCAGAACATTTCTGTGGGTCACTAGCAGCTGATTAACGTGTACTGCCTTACTATTTACTATGCATAATATGTATTACTGTTTACCACTATAGGTATGTACATCCACAAACGGAAATTATTGGGGTGAATCACTGTGAAATAATATTATATTTAGAATTTTGATTTAAACTCGTTTTTAAGTTTCAATGTTATATTATATCATATGAAACTGTTTATGATTTGAAAAGGGGTCATTCCACTGTTTTGATGTTTTCGTAATACGTCACTGAATGCAAGACCGTATCCAGGGGAAGGAGTTTCAGGGTTTAAACAAATCCCCCCCACCCCCGTGTCAAATTTTTGTTATCAAATCATAAAAAAATAACAAAATGAATATAAACAAATTTATAAAAAAATACATAAGCTAAATTAACATTTTCCCAAATCACTGGCAAAATAGAAATAGGCCCCCAATTCAATATATCCATTTGAGGGCCCCCTTTGTAGAGAGGGAGAATTTTTGCTGTTTTCAATAATTTAGGAAAAATTCCCTTTTTCATTAATAAATTTATTAGGTGCATTGGCACATGAAGAATGTACACTAGAACTGATTGTATAATCTTCAGGATAACACCATCCAACCCAGCACAGTTGGATCCAATCGAGCTGATGATCTTTGGTAATTCACCTGAATCACTTGCACTGGAAATCAAGATTCACATTCCTTCTTTATGCGGGGTTTACAAATTTAGAAGTAGACTCCCTAGTACACGATAGCAATTTTGCAGTCCAGCAGTCTCTTTCCGCCTTTACATTCTGACCCTCTGACATTAAAGCTTGGGTCATTGGGTTCTAGCTCTATTTCGATTAAGGAGGCTGCAAATTTTACTCTCTATGCTCTAGTATTCTGTTTGATCAGAATCGAAAAGATTCCGACGACGATGAAGCTGATTCACGAAAATTTAAGGGGGGCAAGGATTATAGGAGGGGGGGGGGAGCAAAATGACTAGTTAGCCATGATAAAATAGAAAATAGCTATGAAATAGAAATAAGAAGGTGTTTCTCAAAGTCTAGGGGGTAATTACCATCCCCTGCCCCCTCATTTTGGCACTCCTTTTTGCAAACTTCTATACCCATGTCAGTAAATGTAGAAAAAACTTTATAACGTGAAAGGTTATTAAACCACGTAAATTATTTTCAGTCAAAATTTATTTCAATGTGTTGTGAGGATCTCCAAATCTTCCCAGTGAAATAGGCATAAATGATTCTGTATTAAAGCAGGTTGAGGAAGTGCGGTAACTAGGACTCATTTTCGACCCGGGCCTAGGCTGGAGACGACACCCTGATGCGGTTGCGTGTAAGGTAGCGCGTGGTCTTGGGGTTTTACGGCGTATTCAAAATTTTTTACCATGTCATATTTTATTTCCTTCACAATACTCTTCGATTGTACCGTACATAAATTATGGATGTTTGGTTTGGGTTAGTAATTTTACGTGCAGTTTCAAAAGAGTGCAGATTCAGCAAAATAAAGCACTGAAGTTAATTGGTAAGTATGATACAGGAGTTTTAAGTACAGAGTCGATTTTTAGGAAACTTTGTATTTTCAAAGTTGCTGAAATTAGAAATTTTCAAATTGGTATTTTTGTGTTTCAGAGTTTGAGTGGTTTTGCGCTTGATGTCTTTAATAATTTTCTTCGTTTTAATTCATTTTATTACGGATATGCTACGAGAAATGCTGAAGACCTGGTAAGTGAGCCAAGAATTACGGTTTGTTCTAGCCGTGTGATAAGGCACCCGGTTCCAGTGATCTGTAATACCTTTCAAGAATCAATTCGGGAAGCGGAAAGTGTGCCGCAATTTAAAAACCGGTCAAAGAAGTATCTGCTTGCGGGCAGTTGGTTAGTGTGAGACTGGATTGCGAGAGAGGATTTAAGAGGATTTCGTTTTAATTCATTTTATCACGGATATGCTACTAGAAATGCTGAAGACCTAGTAAGTGAGCCAAGAAGTACGGTTTGTTCTAGCCATGTGGCAAAGCATACGTGTCCGGTGGTTTGAAATACCTTAGCAGAATGAATTCGGGAAGCGGAAAGTGTGCCGCAATTTAAAAACCAGTTAAAGAAGCATCTCCTTGCAGGCAGTTGGTCAGTGTGGGAGTGGATTGCGAGAGAGGACAAATTAAGTTTTTTTTTCTGTTAATAATTTTTTTATAATTTATTGTTCTGAAATTATTATTAACATCTCTTTTTTGTTCTTTATTTTTTTTATTTCAGTGATAATTTGGCTCATTGTATAATTTAGTAATTGTGTTCTGGTTGCGTTTTTCAAGCATATGTGTGCTTTGTTTGTAACCGGTCGTCAAGCCGGCATGAATTATATTTAAATAAAGATGTTGAATCCTCAGAGATTCTGAATCCTCTAGAAATAAAAAGAAAAGATATAGGATATTATTTGTTATCCACAAAAAATACTATGTCAATAGAAAACGAACAGGAGTGAACTTAAAAACTTTCTCCACGTAACAAGTTGTTCAAAGAAAAGTAAACAGGTCCATTCAACGAAAAATGAGCAGAAATGAAATCAAATAATATTCCAAGCATAAAACTATCACAGATCCCCATCAATAAATAAATGAAACCCAAAACAAACAGAAAGTACTATAAATAACCAAGTCATACTCAAAACGAGCGAACATTAACATGAATAGGGCTGATAACCCCCATGCCATCTCAGTACCACAATTTGCACTTTGATGAAAACAAAACACATTTTGAATGTTTTTGCTTTTTTTACTTTAATAAAAAAACATTATTAAAACATTAAGGAATAATTATCAGTTAAAGAATATTAAACTAACATTCCGCGGTTATTAGGCGTAATTTATGTTCTGGTCTTGAAAAGGCATGGGAGTTGTCAGTTCTAATCATGTTAATTTTTGCTCGTTTTGAGTTTAACTTGGTCATTTAGCAGCATAAAAGTAGCAGTAGTAGTAGTATGAAGTAGAAGCATTAGCAATAAGATGCTTTTTTTGTGTTAGTTCAACACCCCCCACAACAAGCCCAGTTATTTTCAGCTTCATACACAAAACTGTTCCTAATATATTGCTTTTACACCCATATGACAACCTACATACAGAGGGCGTATTGTGATCCAGTTAACCTCCTCCCCCCCTCCGAAAAAGAAAACCTTGAATATTTCATCTTCACATCCCTAGGCATAGTTGTATTAGTTTTCGCAGTAGAAGTATTAGCATTGCCAATAGTAGTAATAATAATAATAGCGATAGCGTTTGTAGCAGAAGTATTATTACCATATTGCCATAACAGAAAGCTGCAATATAAATAATAGTAGTAGTATTAAATTATGCAGTGATAGAAGTATTAGTAGTAGCGTGCGCATATTACCTTTTGGTCAAGTGATTTTCCCTTTTTAGTATTCACTGAAAATTCCAACTTAATACCCATTTTAATTCTTGAAATATGTTCTTTTGACTATGTACATGTACATAGCATTTTGTCGTTTATTTCAATTTTTCCCTTAATATTGTAAACAGAGTAGTGTGGTAGTAGAGTAGTAGTGCATCTATACATTTCAACTAAGATCTAAAAACAGCCTGTGACACTGGGCGAACCTCAAGTTGTTTCTTCAGGAATTCGTTGCATTTTTAGCGCATGGACATTAACCTACATTATAGGAAGGAATATAACACAGCGCCGCCATATACAACAGCACCTCTAATATCTACTTAGCCGATACAGCTGAGGGGTTATTAATATAATGCGTTCTGGACGGTCTGCTTCAAATGGGGAGGAAAAAGTCTCCTGGACTTGGATTATGCTGATGATTTAAGCATCCTAGATGAAAGTGTGAGCAAAATGAATGAAGTTTTAGAGGTTTTGCGAGTTCAGGGTGCTAGTTTTGGTTTGAAAATTAATGTTAGGAAGACCAAGTCACTAAGGCTAGGAATAAGTGAAGATGAAAAGGTGACGTTGGGTAATGAAAAGATTGATCAGGTGGGCAGTTTCACTTACCTTGGTAGTATGATTAGTAAAGAAAGTGGGAGCAGCGAAGATGTTAGAAGTAGAATAGCTAAGACTCAGGGTGTTTTTTTACAGTTAAAAAAAGTTTGGAAGAATAGGAAGATAAGTAATCTAACCAAAATTAGAAATTTAGAAGCTACAGTGATGACAGTGGTCAAATATGGCTCTGAAGCATGGACACTCTGAAAAGAGGATGAAGATTTGCTGGATGTTTTCCAGAGAAATTGCTTAAGGACTGTTCTGGGTACCCGGCTGACTGACCGTATTTCGAACAATAGGCTGTACGAAAAATGTGGTTCAATACCGCTTTCTAGGTCTATAATGAGAGAAAGGTTGAGGTGGTTAGGGCATGTTGTTCGGATGAAGGATGACAGATTGCCGAAGATTGTTCTTTTCGGCCAACCATCTAGGGCTAAACGGAAAGCAGGTCGTCCCCGTCTGGGTTGGGAGGACGTCATAAAGAAAGATTTAAAGGAAATGGGAACTTCGTGGGCGGGCGTAAAAAGGGAGGCTTTGAATAGATTGGGGTGGAGGAGGAGCGTGCGTAGCTGTGTTGGCCTCAGGCGGCTTGGTGCTGCGATGAGTTGTTAGTAGTAGTAGTAGTAGTATAATTTTGTTACTAAAGTATTTTATTCTGACAATAATTATTTTACAGATTTACTCTTTTTCAAAACGGTTAATTATTTCTTATTATCGAAATTTATAGCAAAACAGATGGACATGTAATCACTCGGTGAACTGTCCGGAAACGTCAAAAGTGAAAATCCTTTACACGGTTCATTGAGAGTTAGACAAGGTAAACCGAGTTCAACGTATCTTTATAACAGACCGACATTTCTATTCAATACTTAAAGGGAGAAAATGTTTTGGATCAATTTTCAGAATATTAAATTGATCAGTACGGAAAATAGGACTAGGTTTATTTTATTTTTTTGAACAGTTCGGTATTACAGAATTTTGGTAAAGAATAACCCGCGTCCTTCAAATTGACTGTTACAGTTAGGGATATCTACTGTCCGAACCGTAATAGAAAATTGAGCAACTACTAATACAGACATCATAACAAAAAAGATGTATTTCAATAAAAATAACCCTCGTAATACTTTAATATTAACAACAGGGGTTTTTTCATCTAACAGGGCAGATAATATGAATCTGTTTAGAAAATTTTTTGTTTTCAAAACGTTCGGTATAATAGAATTTTAGTAAAGAACAGCCCGCGTCCTTCAAATTTACTATTAAAGTCAGAACTATCTAATATCTAAATCATTTATGACAAAGGAGGACCTATTAATAAAAAAATATAACAAAAAAATTGTATCCCAATTAAAATTTCTTTTGTAATAATTAAGCATCAGCCATTGGGGGTTTTTGTCTGATCGGGCGAATAATAGGAATAGGTTTATGTAATTTTTATCGTCAAATCTTTTGATAAAGTCGAATTTTGGTGAAACGTAGCCCGAATCCTTCAAATTGATTATTATAGTTAGAACTTGCTAATGTCCAAATTATTTATGACAATGGAGGAACTATTGACACAAAAATTATAACAAATAAGGTGTATTTCAATAAAAATTAATTTTATAATAACTTAACATCAGCAACTGAGGAATTTTTTCGTCCGATAGTGCGAGAAATAGGAATAGGTTTATCTATTTTTTTTATGTTCGAACCGTTCAGTATAACATAATTCTAGTAAACGGTAACTCGCATCCTCCAAATTGATTATTACATTCAGAAATATCTAATATTTAAATCATTATAGGCAGCTGAGGAGCTATTGATACAAACACTATAAGAAAGAAGTTGTATCTCAATAAAAATAACTTTTATGATAACTAAATATTAACAACAAGTTTTTTCTCATCTGACAATACGGAAAGTAGGAATAGGTTTATCTATTTTTTTTTCTTCAAACAGTTAGGCCTAATAAAATGTTAGTGAAGAACACCCGA
>NC_142811.1:45272718-45295002 GCF_049724085.1 Artemia sp. Qi Xiang Cuo | reverse complement strand
ACTCACCCGTATCCTTCAAATTGACTGTTACATTCAGAAATATCTAATATCTAAATCATATTTGACAATGGAGGAGTTATTGATACAAAATCATAACGAAAAAGGTGTATTTCAATAAAAATAACTTTCGTAATAATTTAATATTGATAACAGCGGTTTTTTTTCGTCTGACAATACGGAAAATAGGAATAGGTTTAGCAAATTTCTTATCTTCAAACAGTTCGGTATAACAGAATGTTAGTAAAGAGTAACCCACATCCTTCAAATTGACTATTACATTCAGAACTATCTAATATATAAACCGTCTTTGCCAATGGAGCAGCTATTGACACAAAAATCATAACAAAAAAGGTGTATTTCAATAAAAATAACTTTCGTAATAATTAAATATCGATAACAGGGTTTTTTTTTGTCTGACAATACAGAAAATAAAAATAGGTTTATCTAATTTCTTATTTTCAAACAGTTCGGTATAACAAAATGTTAGTGAAGAGCAACCCGCATCCTTCAAATTGACTATTAAATTCAGAACTATCTAATATCTAAATCATTTATGACAATGGGAGGAACTACTAACAAAAAATTATAAAAAAAGTTCTATAGAAATAAAAATAACCTTCGTTATAATTTAATATCAATAACTGAGGTTTTTTCGTCTGATAATACGAAAAATAGGAATAGGTTTATCAAATTTCTTATCTTCAAACAGTTCGGTATAACAAAATGTTAGTAAAGAGTAACCCGCATCCTTCAAATTGACTATTACATTCAGAACTATCTAATATCTAAGCCGTATTTGCCAATGGAGCAGCTATTGACACAAAAATCATAACAAAAAAGGTGTATTTCAATAAAAATAACTTTCTTAATACTTAAATATCGATAACAGGGGGTTTTTTCGTCTGACAATACAGAAAATAGAAATAGGTTTATCTAATTTCTTATTTTCAAACAGTTCGGTATAACAAAATGTTAGTGAAGAGCAACCCGCATCCTTCAAATTGACTATTAAAGTCAGAACTATCTAATATCTAAATCATTTATGACAATGGGAGGAACTACTAACAAAAAATTATAAAAAAAGTTCTATTCAAATAAAAATAACCTTCGTTATAATTTAATATCAGTAACAGGGGTTTTTTCGTCTGACAATACGGAAAATATGAATAGGTTTATCAAATTTCTTATCTTCAAACAGTTCGGTATAACAAAATGTTAGTAAAGAGTAACCCGCATCCTTCAAATTGACTATTACATTCAGAACTATCTAATATCTAAGCCGTATTTGCCAATGGAGCAGCTATTGACACAAAAATCATAACAAAAAAGGTGTATTTCAATAAAAATAACTTTCTTAATACTTAAATATCGATAACAGGGGGTTTTTTCGTCTGACAATACAGAAAATATAAATAGGTTTATCTAATTTCTTATTTTCAAACAGTTCGGTATAACAAAATGTTAGTGAAGAGCAACCCGCATCCTTCAAATTGACTATTAAAGTCAGAACTATCTAATATCTAAATCATTTATGACAATGGGAGGAACTACTAACAAAAAATTATAAAAAAAGTTCTATAGAAATAAAAATAACCTTCGTTATAATTTAATATCAATAACTGAGGTTTTTTCGTCTGATAATACGAAAAATAGGAATAGGTTTATCAAATTTCTTATCTTCAAACAGTTCGGTATAACAAAATGTTAGTAAAGAGTAACCCGCATCCTTCAAATTGACTATTACATTCAGAACTATCTAATATCTAAGCCGTATTTGCCAATGGAGCAGCTATTGACACAAAAATCATAACAAAAAAGGTGTATTTCAATAAAAATAACTTTCTTAATACTTAAATATCGATAACAGGGGGTTTTTTCGTCTGACAATACAGAAAATATAAATAGGTTTATCTAATTTCTTATTTTCAAACAGTTCGGTATAACAAAATGTTAGTGAAGAGCAACCCGCATCCTTCAAATTGACTATTAAAGTCAGAACTATCTAATATCTAAATCATTTATGACAATGGGAGGAACTACTAACAAAAAATTATAAAAAAAGTTCTATTCAAATAAAAATAACCTTCGTTATAATTTAATATCAGTAACAGGGGTTTTTTCGTCTGACAATACGGAAAATAGGAATAGGTTTATCAAATTTCTTATCTTCAAACAGTTCGGTATAACAAAATGTTAGTAAAGAGTAACCCGCATCCTTCAAATTGACTATTAAATTCAGAACTATCTAATATCTAAGCCGTATTTGCCAATGGAGCAGCTATTGACACAAAAATCATAACAAAAAAGGTGTATTTCAATAAAAATAACTTTCTTAATACTTAAATATCGATAACAGGGGGTTTTTTCGTCTGACAATACAGAAAATAGAAATAGGTTTATCTAATTTCTTATTTTCAAACAGTTCGGTATAACAAAATGTTAGTGAAGAGCAGCCCGCATCCTTCAAATTGACTATTAAATTCAGAATTATCTAATATCTAAATCATTTATGACAATGGGAGGAACTAGTAACAAAAAATAATAACAAAAAAGGTTTATTTAAATAAAAATAACCTTCGTCATAATTTAATATCAATAACAGGGGTTTTTTCGTCTGACAATACGGAAAATAGGAATAGGTTTATCTAATTTTTTATATTCAAACAGTTCGGTATAATAAAATGTTAGTAAAGAGCAACCCGCATCCTTCAAATTGACTATTAAATTCAGAACAATCTAAGATCTAAATCATTTATGACAATGGGAGGAACCTCTAACAAAAAAGTTTTATTTAAATGAAAATAACCTTCGTCATAATTTAACATCAATAACAGGGGTTTTTTCGTCTGACAATGCGGAAAATAGGAATAGGTTTATCTAATTTCTTATGTTCAAACATTTCGGTATAGTAAAATTTTAGTAAAGAGCAACCCACATCCTTCAAATTGACTATTATATTTAGAACTATCTAATATTTAACCCATATTTGGCAATGGAGGAGCTATTGACACAAAAAGCATAACAAAAAAGGTGTATTTCAATAAAAATAACTCTCGTAATAATTTAATATTGATAACAGGACGTTTTTTCATCTGACAATACAGAAAATATAAATAGGTTTATCTAATTTCTTATTTTCAAACAGTTTGGTATAACAAAATGTTAGTGAAGATCAACCCGCATCCTTCAAATTGACTATTAAATTCAGAACTATCTAATATCTAAATCATTTATGACAATGGGAGAAATTACTAACAAAAAAATTACATCAAAAAAGATTTTTTTAAATAAAAATAACCTTCGTCATAATTTAATATCAATAACAGGGGTTTTTTCGTCTGACAATACGGAAAATAAGAATAGGTTTATCTAATTTTTTATGTTCAAACAGTTCGGTAAAATAAAATGTTAGTAAAGAGCAACCCGCATCTTTCAAATTGACTATTAAATTCAGAACTATCTAATATCTAAATCATTTATGACAATGGGAAGAACTACTAACAAAAAATTATAACAAAAAAGGTTTATTTAAATAAAAATAACCTTCGTCATAATTTAATATCAATAACAGGGGTTTTTTCGTCTGACAATACGGAACAGGTTTATCTAATTTTTTATATTCAAACATTTCGGTATAATATAATTCTAGTAAAGAGCAACCCGCATCCTTCAAATTGAATATTACATTCAGAACTATGTAATGTCTAAATTATTTATGACAATATAGGTATATTGACAAAAAAATTATAACAAAATAAAGTGTATTTCAATTAAAATAATCTTCGTAATAATTTAATATAAATAACAGGTTTTTTTTGTCTGACAATACGGAAAATAGGAATAGGTTTATCTAATTTTTAATCTTCAATTAGTTCGATATAACCAAATGTTAGTAAAAACAACCCACATCCTTAAAATTGATTATTATATTCAGAACTATTTAATGTATAAATAATTTATGACAATCGAGGAACTATTGACACAGAAAATTATAACACAAAAGGTGTATTTCAATAAAAATACCCTTCGTAATAATTTAAGATCAGTAACAGGGGGTCTTTTCGTCTAACTAACAGCCATACACTCATAGTGAGAGGGACATGGTACTATGAGGGAAATGATACAAGTTCTGATTATATTTACTGGTTCAGAAGTGTATGACTGATTCAAAAGTGCTTAACTGATTGGTTTTGAACTCGGAGAAATTACAAGAGATATTTAGCTCAAGGATAGCATTTGAAAGATGAAGGCACATTTTTCTAAAAATTGAAAAAAGCTTCTTAAAATTTTCCAATGAAATTAAAGAAGTCGAATAAGTTTTAAGCAATGTTATGGGGGAACTATGAGGGAAATGATACAAGTTTGGTGACGCTTTCTAATTAAGTCAATTCGGAATTTAGTAAAATATTAAGACGCAAATACAAAAGTTTAGAAATACCACTTTTTATTAAGATAAGGAACGTATCCTGGCAGGTGCATGCTTAACAGGAAATTGAGAAATTACCACTTCCTAGCTATGTGTCTCAGTGGATCCTGATAAGGTGGGGTTGAGGAAATGTACAAAAAATACATTTTACGGGAAGGGGTGGCCTGATACTAATCTTATGCCGAACTGACCTCTGGTCTGTTGATTTAGAAATACCTTGGAATATTGTCGGATTAATATAAGTGTCTAAGTATCTTATTGTATTATATCTTATTGTAAATTTGTGATGCTTGTTGTCTCTCTGGGACAGCCAGTCCCAGTAGAATATATATCTATTATCAATCCCTCTACCAGTGTATGTTAACTGAATAAAAGTATTGTATTATAGCCAACCTCTCTATAATCTACATTTAGTCCCTCAAATATACCCAGCAGCTACGCCTCATTAGTCAGGTCATAGCCTAAGGCACGCTACCAAAGTTTAATTACCTTAGGGCCATAGTTTATCTCCCCTATAAAAGGAGAATAAAGGCAACAGCCACAAAATCACCCCAACAACCATAATACCACTTTACCACAACTGGTTGCAATTGCAAAAACTGGGTCGAGAGGAAATAAAATTTAATATTTGAAATAAAATGGCTTTACCAGAGGAAAGAATAGCTTCCCTATCAACGGTACTTGAAATTGCAAAAATTATACCAGAATACACGGGATTTTCAGATGTAGATGAGTTTATCGAAAAATTGAAAATTTTCGACAAACTAACTGAGTCGTTTTACGATAAGGTCAAATAGCAATGCGTTGCAGCTAAAATTAAAGGGAAGCGCCATTAAAGAGTTTGAGGTGATTAAGGAAAAAGAGCCCAAGGACATTAGCACTCTAATTGAATCTTCTAAAACAAGGTTCATAGAAACGATTATCTTGGAGAGGCTAAGAACAGAGGTAGTGACATTCAATACCTCAACTAGTATCAGGGAATATGCCGATGCAATTTTTCGATCTGTATGCTTTCAGTTAGAGAGGAGCGGAAATGACGAGACAGTACAGAAAGTACAACTACATACTTTTACGCAAGGGTTTCCAAAAAAGCTACTAAGACTAATAATATTACGGAAACCTGAAAATCTAGAGCAGGCTATAATCCTAGTAGAAAAAGAGGTAAAAATTGACGAAGCCATGAAAAAGTTTGATCAGATGTCAATAAATAAGACAGGAGCCCAAAAAAGTGTAAATATGAAAGGAGAGAGATGCGAGTGAGCTTTGAGGAGTCCCATCGTGAACCAAAAAGGCGCGACGGAGGCCGAGGGTTGCCGTCTAGGGAAGTAGCTGACATATTTTACGACCTTGAGTCGTTAGCAGCTAATAACTATAGAAAATATGGGCACCCAGCCCCACAAAACACAGATAGTTGGAGAACCTACAATGATAGATCAAGAATATTTAGAAGTAACCAGGAAACCAACAAACTATTTAAGAGAAAGTTTAATTACTAGCTATTGTAGCAAACCAAACCACTATGCGGAAGATTGCTGGCATAGAATACGCAAACAAGGCCAGACGTACAAGACAAGACACCAGTTCAGAGCGCAGGGGGGCAGAAGTTTAGGAAGGCAGAAAACAAATAATACTTGGCAAACACCGTTGGTTTTGAATTGAATTTATCAAGTATTTTGCAGTAGGTTGCATAGGTTGCATCAAGACATGGCTAATTGTAGACAGAGAAAAGCCAAGACAGATCGTCCAAGTAATTGAGAGGAAAATGTTTAAATGGCTGGGGCACGGGTAAATGTCAGGAGTATGCATGACTCTCTTATTGGACACATACTTGTTCGTTAATTTTTGGAAAGGCGTGCCTGCCTAGAATCTCAGGCATGCTGACCAAGAATTTAAAATTGACATAAGACCATTAGATTGCCTGTAATGAGAGGCAAACACGACACGCCCGCCTATGTTCTTAAGAAGGTTGACCAATATTTTAGAATTGACAAAGGACCATAAATTTGCTTGAAATAACAGGCAAACAATCGTTTAAAGCCATATTTATCTTTCAAATAGTACCTATTCGTTGCCTAAGCTCAGCCCCACATTCTGTAAAAAATTGGATTTTTCACAAAATTCCTGAATTTAGGCCTAGAAATCAAACGGTTAATAACACCCAGGGTCAAAATAGCGACGTTGAAGAAGACTGGGACAACCCCAGAAACGTTTGGTCAAACAGTGGGCATTTAAACGGAGGAACCAGCCTGTAAGGTTCGACAGAGCTGAATCATTACAAAAACCCTATATAGTTTAGAGTGTTGCGATACAGATGCAAATAGTAAGAATCTACCGATTTTTCGTTGTTTTAAAATTGAGTGTTTCCAAAATTTACCGTCTTTACTTGATACGGGTGCGTCTAAATCACTAATTCGAGAGGAAGTTTTAAAGAGGTTTCCTGCTAGTGTAAAAATCGCGTAAGCAGATGCCAGAATACCCTGACAGCAGTGACAGGTCACAAGCTTACAATTTTGGGGGGATGTCAATTAAAACCTAGCACAGGGGATAAAAAATAACATTAACGGTGATAATATATAAGCAGCTACCATTTCCTTGTATTCTAGGAATAGATGCTATAAGAAAATATGGGATCGTATGGGAACCCCTAACTGATACAATAACAATAAGAAAGCCAAGTGAAACTAATACGCTAATTTGCGTAAACACACAAAGAGAGTGAAGATTCGGATTATAACTTAAAACAAACGGGAAAATCACAATAGAAGGGGGAACAGCAGATCAAGTGCTAACGACATTAAATACAAAAGAAGAAAAGGTTAAAACAATGGATGCCATGATAGGGGGATACACCCTCGAAGAATACCCCACAATTTTCGTGGAAAATCAAGTTATTAAAATTAAAAATGGTATCACATATTTAAAATTATCAAATCTAAGTATGAACAAAGCAAAGCTGAACCAAATAGCGCTTGGATCAGTAGAAAAGAATTCAAATTCAGCAATAAAATCTCTAAGCAGCCCAGAATTAAGTTTAAATTTCACTAGCCACGAGCAAATGTCGCCGAAACCGCAATCACAAGAAAAGTATGGAATGACAAAAACTGACTTTTTGCAACAAATTGATTTAGAACATTTACCGGAAAATATGAAAAATCCGGGTGGGAGATATTCTTTGGGATTTTAGATGGAAATTCGCAAGACACAAAGCGGATGGTGGATTAACTCACTTAATAACGCACAAAATACCAACACAGGGTCCTCCAATTAAAAAAACACCATATAAAACACTTCAGGATTTATAACAATGACTAGACAACCTACTAAAAGAAATAGAAAAACAGGATATAATTAAAGAGTGTTTTAGCGATTGGAGTTATCAACTAGTAATAATCAGAAAAAAAGATAGTAACTGAAGATTATAAATAGATTCTAGAGTTCTAAATGTAGTTACGGTAAAAGATGTTATGATATCTCCCTGAATTGATACAATATTAGATTCGCTGGTAAATACAAAACACTACACTAGTTTCGTCCTAATAGCAGGATATTGGCAAATAGCCGTAGATCCAGAAACAATGCACAAGGCAACAGTAATCTTAAATGATGGAAGAACGTTTACATTCGAACGTATACCTTTTGGCTTATCATTTAGTACAAACTGTTTTAGTCGACTAATAAATTTGGTGTTAAGAGATAACGAACCAAAAAGGAAAAAAGATACCTTAGCTTACTTAGATGATGTAATTTTGTTTACTGAAAACCTGGAAGATCATTTAGTTGGACTTTGAAAAATACTAGAAAAATTTGAAAAAGCAGGCTTAAAATTAAAACCAGAAAACCTAAAAATAATAGTACCAAAACTAGTTTTTCTTGGACATCTGATAAACCAATGTATTATTTCGCAAAATCAAGAAAAATTTACGGACTTAGAAAAAATGCAGCCACCGAAAGATCAAAAAAGGTGCAGATCAGTTTGTGGTTTGTTATGTTATTTCAGACGATATATTAAAAATTATGCGACCATAGCACAACCTTTGACCAATCTTCTGAAAAAATCAGGCAAATACCAAAGTACATCGGACACAACAGACAAGCGCTGGATGAAATAAAAAAGCAATTATTAAAGGTGACAACACTTAAAATACCAGATTCGTCACAAGACTTCTGTTTACAAACAGATGCTTCGGGGTATATAATTGGGGCCACATTACTAAACATAAATTCGTAAGGAGTAGAATCAATAGTCCAATTCGCCAGCAGGTCGCTGACAGAAGCAGGAAGAAAACATTCAACGGCTGAAAGAGAATGCCTAGCAGTTGTAGTTTTTACAGAATATTTTCGCCAGTTTTTGTTTGGAAAAAAATTCATTTTACGCGTAGACCAAAATTCACTAATTTGGCTACATACGATGCAAAATACTTCAGCGCGACTGAAACGATAGATACTACGTCTGCAAGCATATTCGTATAGTCCAATATATATAAAGGGCCGTACAAACATTTTACCAGACTACTTGTCACGAAATCTAGATACGGAAGGAAATTTGATAACAACCATCCAAGCAGAACTGTGCAGGGTGGAAATACTATCTAATGAAAATATTTCGAATCATCAAGATAAAGATGATTTTTTTTCAGCCATGAAATCCTTTTTATAAAAAGGAATAGAACAGCCGAAACACTTCAAACATTTTTTGAAGGACTTAGATAATTTTGATCTGGATGAAAGTAAAAATCTTTTGATAAAATATTACGGAGCACCACAAGAATATAGAAAAATGACTTAAAAACCATTCCAGTAATACCAAAATCGCTGGAAGGAAAAATTGTACAGATGGCATACGCAACTAGTGGCTGTCACATGGAAGAAGTGAAAACTATTGGGAGAATAAAAGGACATTTTTGTTTTCCAAAAATGTACTCCAAAGTAAAAACTTTCATACAAGGCTACCAAGAGTGCGCCAAACAAAAGTTGCCACCAAATGCCCCTAGGGCCAAATTAAGTCATTACCCCACCCCATCAGGTGTAGGAGAATTAATGTCTATAGACATTTGGGGGGCGGGAGGAAGTTTACCAGTTTCCAGGAGAGGAAATAGGTGTGTACTAACCGTACTTGACCATTTCAACTCATATTTATACGCTTTTCCAATTAAAGAAGAAAAGGCAAAATCCGTTGCGAAAGTATTAGTCAAACGGCTAGTTTTGTAATACGGGATTTTCCCTAGGATTTTACTTAGTGACAACGGGCCATGTTTTAGAGCCAAATTATTAGACGAAATTACGGAATATTTGGGTATAAAGTGATGGTTTACCTCCTCTTACATGGCGTCAGAAAATGGAAAAGTTGAACGCAAACATAGGGAATTAGGTTACACGCTGGTGATACACGTGAGGGAGGAAAAAGAGAATTGGGACGACCACATAGCAGTCGTAGTTTTTGCAGTGAATACGACTTTTTCATGTTCTTTAAAAGAAACGCCATTTTTTTTACAACATCTAAGAGATCCGGAAATTTTTTTGGATGAAATATAAAATGATAGAATATATTACAATCTTGATCAATATAAAGAAGAAATGGTTTTGCGAATGAAAAAGCTATGGAACAGGTTGAAGACAATTTGGAAGATGCGAAAACAGAGCAAAAATAAAAATATGACAGAAAAAGCAAAAATGAGACTAATCATTGTTTATGAGACTTAGTATTTGCACACAAAACCAATCTAGAAGGGACAAAAAAGTTAACACCGAAATGGGACGGGCCTTACAGAATTGTAAAAATTCTACCAAATAATTTAACCTATGTTCTAAAACATCAGTATAATGAAAAGTAAGAAATAGTACATCATAATAGGATGAAAAGATGATTTTCCTTAAAGCTATGGAAGTCAAAGCACATTCCTTCAGACGAAGAAATGTGTGAAACAATCGCACCAGCATATATTAGAAGGCCAATTGAATTCCTTTACCTTTTTAATGAAAAAAACAGTCGGCAAAAATAGATGGAATATATAGCCTAATCTTGGCTACACACTTTCTACAACAAATAAGAGAAGAGAGAAGATGTTCAATGTTCATCGGATACTGCCGATGAAAGCGATAGAGAAGAGTTTCAAAAACAAAATACTGGTTTAAGAGATAATAAACCAGAGGCCAAGTCCAAGGAAGAAGAAAAATTGGAAGAAATCCAAAAATTGTCTGAATTTCATACGCTAGACTCGCCTACGGTCTTAACACAAAAATGGCTTTTGGAAAAAAATGCCATCTACAAGACACGAGCTAACAGAATGTGAAAAATATAATTCTTCTGCAGAAACAGATATAACTAAACCTGGGCCATCGTTAAAAAAAACCCCCTTAAGAGAAAAATTATGGAGAACAGTAAAGAAGCCAGAAAGACAGCAGCAAGTTCCTTCTTCAGCAGCACAAGTCGCGAAATAACTAATGAAAAAAGCCAAACGTCCAGAGGACCGGAAGCTAAAGACATTTGACGAAGCAACAAAACCACGCTTGAATTTGGAACCTTGTAAACCACATTATAGAGTCCATGGAAAAACTTGTCAATATTATAAGGAAGAGAGACAAAAATTTGGAATTCAAAATCCAGATCAAGAAACAGAAAAAGGGAGAACCAGTGTGGCTCCCAGTCGTGTAATATTTAAATAAAGTAATTATAACCGGAGAAAAAGAAAACGAGTAAAGAGCCTCTAAAGAAATATCTACATTTTTTTCGGATAATACTTGTCAAAAATTACGTTTCATAAAAGAAATTAATTATTGTCTCGTAACTTTTAATTGGTGTAGTGAAAATAACTGAATTATAAATATTCAGAACCAGAATGAAAAGGCTATTCTTTTGATATGTTTATTGAAAAATAAATATTTTTTGGGGGTGCTTAAAAAAATTAGTTTATTTTTGACGGGAATAAAAAAAATAATAACAGAAAAATACAGCCAGGTCTTTTGAAAAATACTTTTCTAAAGACATTCTTATATGATTTCAATCATTGGGCTATCAAATCATCACTTAGAATAGATATTACTTCATTAATTTCAACTTAATGCATACCCCAATACTAAGCAATACTTTTCAAAAGACATTATTCTATCATTTCAGGGCTGTCATGCCATCACTTATAATAGATATTACTTTATTAATTTCAACTTTATGCTTACCCCAATACTGAACAATATTTTTCAAATGACATTATTATACCTTGTCTCTAATAGGGATGTCATATTATCCCTTGCAATAAATATTACTTCATTAATTCTGACTTTATGCATACCCCGATACTAAGCAATATATTTCAAAAGACATTATTCTATCATTCCCCTTATATGGCTGTTATATTATCACTTAGAATAGATATTACCTTATTAATTTCAACTTTATGCATACCCCAATACTAAGCAATACTTTTCAAAATACAATTTTCTATCATTTCCCTTATAGGGCTGTCATATCATCACTTACAATAGATATTACTTTATTAATTTCGACTTTGTGCATACTACAATAGTACGCAATACTTTTTCAAAAAATATTATTGTATCATTTCCATCATAGTTTTATCATCACTTAGGTTAGATACTACTTTGTTAATCTTAACTTTATGCATATCCCAATACTAAGTATTACTATTAAAATGACGTTATTGTATCAGTTTTGTCATCGGACTGTCGTATCATCATTTAGATTAGATAATACTTCATTAATTTTAACTTTATGCATATCCTAATACTAAGCAAGACTTTTCAAAAGACATTATTCTATCATTTTCCTCATAGGGCTGTCATATTATCACTTAGAATAGATATTACTTTATTAATTTTGACGATGTACAAATCTCAATACTAAAAAATACTTTTAATAAGACATTAGTCTGTCATTTCCCTCATAGGGCTGTTCAATCATCACTTGGAATAGATATTTCTTTATTAATTTCGACTCTATGCATACCCCTATACTAATTAATACTTTTAAAAAAGAAGTTATTCTATCGTTTCCCTTATAGGGGTATCATATCATTTCTTAGAATAGATAATACTTTATTATTTTTGACTTTATGCATACCCCAATACTAAGCAATCCTTTTCAAAAGACACTATTCTATCATTTCTCTCATAGGACTATCATATCATGACTTAAAATAGGTGTTACTCTCTTAATTTCAACTTTATGCATATCTCAATGCTAAAAAATACTTTTCAAAATATATGAATATATCATTTCCCTCATTTGGTTGTAATATATTCACTTAGAATAGATATCACTTTATTAATTTCGACTTTATATATACCCCAATACTAAGCAATACTTTTCAAAAGACATTTTTCTATTATTTCCCTCATAGGGCTGTCATATCATCACTTAGAATAGATATTACTTTTATAATTTCGACGTTTTACATATCTCAATACTAAGCATTACTTTTAAAAAGTCATTGTTCTATCATTTCCCTCATAGGGCGGTCATATCATCCCTTAGAATAGATATTACTTTTGTAATGTCAACTTCACTACTTTTCAAAAGACATTAATCTATCATTTTTATCATAGGGCTGTCATATCATCACTTCGTACAGATATTACTTTAGTAATTTTGACTTTATGCATAACCCAATACTATACAATACTTTTCAAAAGACATTAATCTATTATTTTCCTAAAAGGGATGTCATATGATCGCTACGTTAGATTACATTAAGTTAACTGCTTTTAAGTTAGATTTGTTTAGGTTACCATTGACGACCCAGGTACCTGCGGCCAACCTAAAACCATCACTTTTTTTCAAATAATTTAATTTATATTTAAAAAAGTATAGAAAGTGACATATTTTCACTACCGCATCTGCTGCCCTCTTTTTGCCTTTAGTAATAGATGGCAGCACACCCACTCAAACACAAGGGCATAGTTAGAGAGAAATGCAAAAAGTTAGGTCCATTTAGGTTCACTTGTCGTGGCGCCAAGATAAGTGAAGAGTTCAAAATAAACCAGATAAGCACTTTTGAATCAGTTATTCACTTATGAACTCGTTAAAAAGGTTTGGAACTTGTATCATTTCCCTCATAGTTCCCCCATAACATTGCTTAAAATTTATTCGACTTTGTTAATTTCATTTGGAAGCTTTTTTCAGTTTTCAGACAAATCTGCCTTCATGCTTCAAATGATAGCTTTGAGCTAAATATCTCTTGTAACTTCTCAGAGTTCAAAACAAACCAGTTAAGCACTTTTGAATCAGTTATACACTTCTGGACAAGTAAAAATGTTTGGGACTTGTATCACTTCCCTCATTGTACCATATCTCTCTCACTATGAGTGTGCGGCTGTTTGTCAGACGGAAAGACCCTATGTTATTGATATTACATTATTACGATGGTTATTTTTATTGAAATACACCTTTTTGTCATAATTTTTTGTGTCAATAGTTCCTCCATTGTCATAAATGATTTAGACATTAGATATTTCTGAATGCAATAGTCAATTTGAAGGATGCGGGTTGTTCCTTACTAAAATTTTGTTATACTGAGCTGTTTGAAGATACAAAAAATTAAATAAACCTATTCCGAGTTTTCGTATTATCAGACGAATAAAAACCCCTGTTAATGATATTAAACTATTACGAAAGTTATTTTTATTGAAATACACCTTCTTTGTTATAATTTTTGTGTCAATAGTTCCTCCATCGACATAAATGATTTAGACATTAGATAGTTCTGAATGTAATAGTCAATTTGAAGGATAAAGGTTGCTGTTTACTAACATTATGTTATACTGAACTGTTTGAAGATAAAAAATTAGATAAACCTGCTCTTATTTTCCGTATTGTCAGACGAAAAAACCTCCTGTTATTACTATTAAATTATTACGAAGTTAATTTTTATTGAAATACACCTTATTTGTTATAATTTTTGTGTCAATAGTTCCTCCATTGTCATAAATGATTTAGATATTAGATAGTAATGAATGTAATAGTCAATTTGAAGGATGCGGGTTGCTCTTTACTAACATTTTGCTATACCGAACGGTTTTTAGATAAAAAATTAGATAAACCTATTGCTATTTTCCGTCTTGTCAGACGAAAAAACCCCCTGTTATTGATATTAAATTAATCAGAAGGCTATTTTTAGATTGAAATACACCTTTTTGTTATAATTTTTGTATCAATAGTTCCTCTATTTTCATAAATGATTTAGATATTAGATAGTTCTGAATGTAATAGTCAATTTGAAGGATGCGGGTTGCGCTTTACCAACATTTTGTTATACCAAACTGTTTGACGGTAAAAAATTTAGATAAACCTATTCCTATTATCCGTATTGTCAGACAAAAACGCCCTGTGATTGATATTAAATTATTATGAAGGTTATTTTTATTGAAATACACCTTTTTTGTTATAATTTTTGTGTCAGTAGTTCCTCCATGGTCATAAATTATTTAGACATTAGATAGTTCTGAATATAATAGTAAATTTAAAGAATGCACGTTGCTCTTTACTAACATTTTGTTATACCGAACGGTTTGAAGACAAAAAATTAGATAAACCTATTCCTATTTCTCGTATTGTCAGACGAAAAAACCCGCTGTTGTTGATATTAAATTATTATGAAGGTTATTTTTATTGAAATACATCTTTTTTCTTATAATGTTTGTATCAATAGTTCCTCCATTGTCTTTAATGATTTAGATATTAGATATTTCTGAATGTAATAGTCAATTTGTAGCATGCGAGTTGCTCTTTACTAAAATTTTTTATACAACATTGTTTTACGGTAAAAAATTAGATAAACCTATTCCTATTATCCGTATTGTCAGACGAAAAAAAACCCTTGTTATTGATATTAAATTATTACAAATGTTATTTTTATTTAAATGCACCTTTTTGTTATAATTTTTGTGTCAATAGTTCCTCCTTCGTCATAAATTATTTAGACATTAAATAGTTCTGAATCTAATAATCAATTTGGAGAATGCGAGTTGCTCTTTACTAACATTTTGTTATACCGAACTGTTTGAAGATAAAAAAATAAAAATAAAAAACCTATTCCTATTTTCCGTATTGTCATACGAAAAAACTCCCTGTTATTGATATTAAGTTATTATGAAGGTTATTTTTATTGAAATACACTTTTTTTGTTTTAATTATTGTGTCAATAGTTCCTCCATTGTCATAAATAATTTAGACATTAGATAGTTCTGAGTGTAATAGTCAATTTGAAGCATGTGGTTTTGCTCTTTACTAGCATTTTGTTATACCGAACTGTTTGAAGATAAAAAAAAAAAAATAAAAAACCTATTCCTATTTTCCGTATTGTCGTACGAAAAAACTCCCTGTTATTGATATTAAGTTATTATGAAGGTTATTTTTATTGAAATACACTTTTTTTTGTTTTAATTATTGTGTCAATAGTTCCTCCATTGTCATAAATAATTTAGACATTAGATAGTTCTGAGTGTAATAGTCATTTTGAAGGATGTGGGTTGCTCTTTACTTGCATTTTGTTATACCGAACTGGTTGAAGATAAAAAAATTAGACAAATCTATTCCTCTTTTCAGTATTGTCGGACGAAAAAGCCCCCTGTTCTTGATATTAAGTTATTACGAAGGTTATTTTTATTGAAATACTCCTTTTTTTGTTATAGTTTTTGTGTCAATAGTTCCTCCATTGTCATAAATGATTTAGACATTAGATAATTCTGAATGTAATAGTCAATTTGAAGGATGCAGGTTGCTCTTTACTAACATTTTGTTATGCCGAACTGTTTAAAGATAAAAAAATTACATAAACCTATCTCTATTTTCCGTATTGATCAATTAAATATTCAAAAATTTAATCCAAAGCATTTGCTCCCTTTAAATATTGAATTGAAATGTCGGTCTGTTAATGATACGTTGAACTCGGTTTACCTTGTCTAACTTTCAATAAAGCGCATAAAGGATTTTCACTTTTGACGTTTCCGGACAGTTCAACGAGTGATTACATGTCAATCTGTTTTGGTATAAATTTCGATAATGAGAAATAATTAACCCTTTTGAAAAAGAGTAAATCTGTAAAATAATTATTGTTAGAATATAATACTTTAGTAACAAAATTATGGAAAGGATAAAAAAGAATTATAAAAAGCAGACCATCAAGAACGCATTACATTAGTAACCCCTCAGCTTTTTCTGCTGCGTAGATATTAGAGGTGCTGTTGTATATGGCGGCGCTGTGTTATATTCCTTCCAATAAAGTAGGTCAATGTCCATGCACTAAAAATGTGACAAATTCCTGGAGAAACAATTTGAGGTTCACCCAGCGTCACAAGCTATTTTTAGATATTAGTTGAAATGTATAGATGCATTACTACTTAGGAGTAGTAGTGATTGTACCATTAGTAGCAGCGGTAGTTGGATTAGTAGTGGTATCACGCAAATATTCCCTTTTTGATAATTTCCCTTATCATTTTCTTGAAGTTCCAAATTAATATATCCGGTCATTACTGAGTTACGCCCTTTTGACAATTCGTATGCACATAACATGTCTTGATTTAGTTCAACACTCCCCCCTCGACATTCTCTGAGAGGCTCACTTGAATGCCCTTCGTCTTTTTGGAAGGTGACGTTCAAACATGCTTACCTTTCTCAATAAAATATACTATCTGTAAACAATGAACGAATTGCCTAACTTACAGCCCTTGCCCAGAAGATTATGGGGAGGTTTCGGGGTATACTTTACAACCCTTGCTCCTGGGCTCTGTAAGGTTTTGTCCGACCTGAAGGTATTGTTATGTGCTCTTTGGACTATGGTGAACAAAATGACTATCTCACAATTTTGATTGGATATGTTTAGAGAAAAATACTGTCAGGGAAGGGGGGGAGGTAATTGACCTCCATCAGTTTTGACTCTTAAAAGGGAACTTAAGCTTTAAATTTACAATTAAATAAGCCTCCTTGAAAGTTCACACAACCACCCCTTCCATAAAAACCTTATATGTCCCGTGGCTTAACTTACAACCCTTATCCCCAGACTCTAAAGGATTGTGTAAGCCCCAAAGGCCTTGTTAGGAGATCTTTTGACTGTTTTTGATCAAATGGCTATCTCAATATTCCTATCGGATGCATGTGGGGAAAATAGGCCGACAAGGGGAGGGGGGCTACTTGCCTTGCGATCACTTTGTCTCTTTATGCCGCCAGGGCACACCTTACAACCCTCACCCTGAGGGCTTGGGGGTGCCAACTTCAAAGACATAACTACTGGATATTTCAGCTACGCTCAGCAAAATGGCTATCTCAAAATTTTGGTTTGATTATTTGGGGAAATTATGGGTGTGGGGGATGCATTTTGGGAAAATAGGAACTGAGGGCGTGGGGGCTATCTGCCCTCCACTTACTTTTTACTATGAAAAAGGGCACTTTATGCTGCAATTTCAATCGAATTAGCCCCTTTCGAAGTTTCTACGACAACTCCTTCTAAACGAAGTGCCGTGGTCTTAAACCAAAATAAAATTGAAAAAAGATAAATAAGTAATACATTGTGCCCCCATCGCTCTTTACTTAAGCAGCGCTATTGCGTTGCCTATGATGAGTATCCCTGGTGCAAAGCATATTCAATCTGATTGTGGGGTTTCCACTATAATTTCACTAAAACTACAGTTTCATAAGACTTCTTTAAAATAATGGATTTCTTCATTATATTCTTCGTGCAATATCGAAACAATCTTCAATTTCCGTGTGTGTTTAATTATTTCTCCTATAGTTTTTTTTTAGCATATATTGATTAACTTCAATGTTTTTAGATCAATAGCTCCCCACAACTTGATTTTGAGAAAACAGCCCTTAAGCTACAAAATCACTTAATTTCTCCACAAAACTTTAGAATGTGGGAGCTAGTGCCCAGAACACACAACACTTAAAAAGACAAATTTTCTGTAGTAGGTGGAACATGAGATTTGACCTGGGAAAATTTGGTAATCAAATGCTTTTCTTATGTCGTTTTCAGAAAAAAAAATACTGAACAACAAATCAAAATTCGGCATTTCCAGTACGCTGCGATTTTTTTCACTTTGTTTCCATTTGTTTCGCAAAGAAATGGAGAAAATGGTAATTTTCCAAAGTGATAGATCGATTCATCATTCTATGTTGTTTTTTTTTCCCAGAAGTCACAGACATAGACATATTTATTGACACACTCGACATACCACTAAGAAGCCCTAAAACTTGGCTGTTTACAAGGTACATAAAAGTTGCACAAACACAAACTACGCTGTTAAATAACGCTGACTACTACGCTGTTCTTTATGCTGTTAAACAGATCCGTGAGAAAGGGAATAGAAGAATGCTGATACCGCGTTGTGCGAAAATAAATTGGTTCCAACTTATTCTGTCTTCTGGTGAATGTGTTCTGGGGTGCATTCGGGGGGTGGATACACCTGTGTTTTGCGCTTCTTATAATGAATTGTCTTAATTCGATTATAAATTTTTTTTGGTGGTTGTGGATTCAAGTCTCTTCGTTCAAAAGGTAAAAAAATAGAGTTTAGGGAGAGTGGTAAGTGGAGACAAACTGAATAAAATAAATAGGAAAGAAAAAGACAGCCTCTATTCGCATTACTAGAGGTAACAAATTGATTTCTAAATTGATAGTTTTGATTTTCAAAGCATTGATTTTTTTATTCAGCTGTATAAAAATAGCAACCAAGATAAAGGTAGGAGCTTTAATATTTTATCGGTGGAAATATCACTCTTCCTCACTAAATACTAAATGAACTTTCTCACTCAAATTGCTGCACGAAGCTCCTCTGTAGGCAAAACAAGCAACCGTAAACTCAATTTCATTTTTTTTACAGGCACATTTTTCACAATTACAACCTTCACTTGGGCATAAACACTCAATAGTTTTCAGCAACTAATGGACATCTGATAAGAGATCTGTCTTAATCAGCAAGAGATTTCAACCCTCAGTCCTGAACAGTAGACACAGTTTCCTGGCGATATGAACCTGACCATTAATAAGTGGTGAGCGGTAATTTGCTGCTGCCTGACACGGTAGTAGTTCTGGAGGACGTGCGAGAGTCATGGCTGTTTTTTCTTTTTTGTGAAAAATTTGAGTTCTAGTAATATCAAGGAACAGAGTATCGGATCATCTGCTAACCTCTCACTGAAACTATTTGTCTTGTCTTTACTCTAATTAGCCATGGCTCTTAAGTCTGTGTTCACCTCATCTAAGTTGATAATAACAGATTCCGTTGATTTATGAATTATCAACTTGAGTATATACCAAGGTACTACTTTGCGGACTTTACGGTCCTTCCGGTTTTTCTGCTAGGTAAACAGGTCATTACACTCGGTCATTACACTCTTTGTCAAGAGGATTTGCGTAATTTCAAAAGTTCAGTGTCTTTTTTTAGTGGTAAACCCAAACCACAGAGTATAACTTGATTGGTGATTAGGATTTGAATAAAAAAAAGGGTAATTAGTAATTGGAAAATTTCTTAATGCTTTTACAATCGGAGATGTTTGATTAACCTTTTGCAAAAAAAGGGGTAATGGGATATGCGAGTATTTGCAAAAAAGGGGTAATTAGTGAATGGAAATTTTTTTTAATGCTTTTACAATCGTAAGTGTTTGATTAGCCTGTGCAAAAAAAGAGGGCAAGGTGATGTGTGATTTGGATGAGATGGGAGGATATATTAACGAATAAAACACTCGTGGTTATATGGAGTGTATTGTCAAATTCACTAGGGATGATTGTCAAGTGGGGTGAGTGAGATGGGTTTCATGGAGGGACGAATTGCTTGAAAGGTCAGGTAAAGGGGGGCGGGCACAGCGACACGGAGGTTTAGTTAAACGGGGTCGAAGTGCATGAGGGTTCAGTAGCACGAGGGTTCAGGTGCATGGAGGTTCAGTTGTACAGGGTTTCGGTTATACAGGGGTTCACTTACATGGAGGGATTCAGTTGAACGGGGGGGGGAGATTGGCGATTTGGAGGAGATGGGAGGAGAGGGTACTGTATATTACGCAAGTGATGTTTTGGAGCGTCTTGTCAATTTCACGGGAAATGACTGAAAAGTGTTTTGAGGGAGATGGGTTGCAGGGAGGGTTGAGTTGCATGAGATTTCAGTTAAAGGGGGGGGGGGGGAGGGGGTACAGTTACACGGAGATGGAGTGAACCGGGGTCGAGGTGCATGAGGGGACAGTAGCACGAGGGTTCAAGGGCATGGAGGGTTTAGTTGTACAGGGATTTCAGTTAAAGAATACCTCCTCGACATTAAACCTAAGGAAATTTATGTATTTGGAATCAGCGTATAAATCCCAATCATTTTCATGTATCTATAATTCTTAAAATTCTTTTTTTTAGAGTTATGGTTACTTTATGACACATTCAAGAAGTGAAGTTAAATCAGATAAAATGAAAGTGGAAGAGTTGTAGTCTAAAACAGCCATAATTGTAATTTCTGTTCATTTAGGGTTTCATTTATTTATCGATGCTGATTTGTGGCAGTTTCATGATTGGTAGATTATTTGATATTATTTTTGTAAATTTTTTTTTTATCATATAAGGCTATTGCGTCTTTCTGAACTTTCTGTTGGAGGAAGGGGTAAGTATTTAGTTTAAATATTTCTAGGAGGATTTGTGTTGTGTGGATGGTTTTGAATAATGAGTAGTCGTTCAGAGTGTGGACCACACACTGTTATGAAACGATTCTAAAGAACTTATGATTTCTAATCTTTCTGAGGTGAATGTACGAGTTAGGTATAGCTATTGAGATTAATAAAAACTAGGAAGTAGTTAGTGTTGTGGAGTGGGTTTACCAATGTTCAGTGTAGATAATTCTGGTCAACATACGGCTATAAATATGGCTATTGCGTCTTTCTGAACTTTCTCTTGGAGGCGGGGTAAGTATTTAGTTTAAATGATTCTAGGAGGAATTGAGTTTTGTGGATGGTGATGAAAAATGGTACGTGTTGAATATTTGGGTAAACATACGGCTAAGAAACGCTTCACTATAAATAAGGCTATTGTGTTTTTCTGAACTTTCTGTGCGAGGCAGCGATAACTATTTAGTTTAAATAATTCTAGGATGAATTGAGTTTTGTGGCTGGTGTGGACAAATGGTACTTGTTAAATATTCGGGTAAACATTCGACTATAAATAAGGCTATTGCGACTTTCTGAACTTTCTGTTGGAGGCGGGGGTAAGTATTTAGTTTAAATATATCTAGGAGGAATTGAGTTTTGTGGGTGGTGTTGAAAAATGGTAAGTGTTAAATATTTGGGTAAAAATACTGATAAGAAACGCTTCACTATAAATAAGGCTAATGTGTCTTTCTGAACTTTCTGTGCGAGGCAGGGATAACTATTTAGTTTAAATAATTCTAGGAGGACTTGTGTGTTGTGGCTGGTGTTTAAAAATGGTACATGTTAAATCTTCGGGTAAACATTCGACTATAAATCTGGCTATTGCGTCTTTCTGAACTTTCTGTTGGAGGCGGGGGTAAGTATTTAGTTTAAATAATTCTCGGAGGAATTGAGTTTTGAGGATTGGTGTGCAAAATGAGTAGTGTTTAAGATGTTGTGAAACAGAATTTGTACATACGAGACTCGATTACGAAGGATAGGTGGTCCGTAATCAGGGACGGATCGTTGCAATTAGTAATATATTTTTTTATTATTACTAGTTAGTATATAGGGATTTTACGTGGGTGGACATTATGAACCTTTAAATTCTTATGTTATTCATACGAGTCTCAAAAATGCGCTTTAGGATTTCTGAACTTTCTCTTGGAGGGGGGGGTAAGTATTTAGTTTAAATAGTTCTTGGAGGAATTGAGTTTTGTGGATGGTGTTGAAAAATGGTAAGTGTTGAATATTTGGGTAA
>NC_142811.1:44977128-45045523 GCF_049724085.1 Artemia sp. Qi Xiang Cuo | reverse complement strand
GGTTACTACTGATACCAGTAGATACATCAAAAGAATTGGATTGTTATGCTGATTTGAAATATATAAGTTTTATCCTGTTTAGTCCTACCCATCAAAAATTACGAGCCAGATTTGTCTTATATTTGAAAAAAGGGAGAATGACCCCGTAGAAGTCGTAGAATTTTAATGAAAATGACGCTATAAGATTCAGCGTATCAGAGAATCCTAATGTAGAGGTTTCAAGCTCATATCTGCAAAAATGGGGAATTTTGTATTTTTTGCCAGAAGAAAGATCGCGGATGCGTGTTTGTTTATTTATTTTTTTTTTTTTCATTCTTCCCAGGGGTGATCGTATCAACCCAGTAGTCCTAGAAAATTGTGAGAGGGTTCATTCGAACAGAAATTAGAAGTTTTAGGGCCCTTTTTAAGTGGACAAGAAATTGGGGGTCATCTAGGCCCCCTCCCACGGTCATCTTTTCCCATGTCATCCGATCAACATTTTGAGATAGCCATTTTGTTCAACATAGTCGAAAAATCTAATAACGATGTCTTTGCGGATGACTTAATCCCCCAGAGTACCCGGGGGAAGGGTTGAAAGTTATTAACTTTGCCCATTGTTTACATATAGTATTGGTTATTGGGAAGTATATAGACGTTTTCGGGGGGATGTTTTTCTGGCAGGGGGTGTGTGGTCTGGGGTTACGTGGGAGGATCTTTCCGTGTAGGAACTTTTCATGGGGGAAGAGAATTTTCAATAAAGGGGGCACCGGACTATCCAGCATTATTTAAAAAACGATCAGAAATTAAATTAGAAAACAAGTTTTTCAACTGAAAGTAAGGAGCAACATTAGAGCTTAAAAGGAACAGAAATTATTACGTATATTAGGGGGTTCGCCCCCTCGTCAATACCTCGCTTTTTGCGCAATTTTTTTTAGTACTTTCGAAAGAGCTATTTATTCTAATTAAACGGCCTTTGGCATTCAGGGGTCATTCTTAAGGAATTGGAACAAAATTCGGACTTTAGTGTAAAGAGGGAGGCATTGACGATAGGGTGAACCCCCTCATATATGTAACAATTTTTGTTCGTTTTAAGTTTTAATATTGCTCCATACTTTCAGTTAATTTTTTTTTTATTTTATTGTTATAAAAGTCCTGTTTTTTAGAGCATTTGTCTCTTTAAGCCGAGGCGTTCGCTACCTGGCGTTGCCTTGGACAATTTCATAAGTTCACGATATTTTATCATTGTGATAAGAGCGGGTTTTCATGTTAAGTATAGCTGTTAGTAAATGGTTATCACAAATAAATGTTACAAGAGGCTTCATGCGAGTGGCTTGTGCAAACAAATGCAAGGGAGGAGTAAAAAGGTTAAATCATCAGGATGCTAGGTTTTAAAAACTTCTGCCAAGTCGCTAAAATTCCAATCACAGTAGTGAGATTTTACTGATACCAAGATTTAGCCAGCGCTAATTATGTGAATTAGTTCAAACCAAACACTTTCATAAAGGAGAATTAGCTAGTTTCCAGAACTCGACCGAGCCAAAAGATAAGTTTAATCGATTTGAACCTAGTTAACGTCAAACAGAATTTTCTTTGAATTTTCTGATTGGCTACTAACCGAGCCTTATCAAACAGTTCGCGGTAACGAACTGTACGTAAGGAGCACAGTTTATAGAATTATCCAGTAAGTTTATCGCAGGTCATTTCTGGTCTTCGTTCTCGGTGCGAATAAAAAGCTCCTCCCACTTATTTCTGCATTAGCGGGTTAATCTGTTTCCGTCAATCAATGAGAAATGGTTACAAAGTGCATTATTCGTAATAGCGGGTTTCCACTTGTTTAGCGTCAAAGACAAAATCTGACTTGTCTACCCGTGAAAAGATCTAATGCCGCTTATGTTTATATCTGAAAAAACGTTCTCTGGAGCACTCTCACCTTGGTCCGGGTTTTTATAATGGGTGAGATAGGGAATGATCATACTGCTAATTCTATAAACTGTGTTAAGGAGCGACCCGGCTCAATAGTAACCGAAACCCTAAAATTGTGATACCCATAGATACATCAATAGAATCAGATTTGTATGCTGATTTCAAATATATAAGTTTCATTAAGTTTAATGTTACCCATCAAAAGTTACGCGCCTGAGAAAACTTGTCTTATTTTCGAAAAAAGGGGGAAACACCCCCAAAAACTCATTGAACTTTAATGAAAATGACGCCATCAGATTCAGAGTATCAGAAAACCCTGCTGCGGAAGTTTCAAGCTCCTATCTGCAAAAATGTGGAATTTTGTATGTTTTGTCAAACAGTTCGTGGTAACGAACTGTCAGTAAGGAGCGACCCGGCTCAATAGTAACTAAAACTCTAAAAAACGGAATTTTGATACCAATAGATTCATAAACAGAATCAAATTTTTATGCTGATTTCAAATATATAAGTTTTATCAAGTTTAGTCTTACCCAATCAAAAGTTACGAGCCTGAGAAAACTTGCCTTATTTTCGAAAAAAGGGGTAAACAACCCTTAAAAGTCATAGAACTCTAATAAAAATCATACCATCAGGATTCAGCGTATCATAGAATCCTACTATAGAAGTTTCAAGCTCCTATCTACAAAAATGTGGAATTTTGTTTTTTTTTTGCCATAATAAAGATCACGGATGGGTGTTTTTTTTTTTTTTTTTTTTTTGTTTTTTTGTTTTTTGTTTTTTTTTTTCCCAGGGGTGATCATATCGGTCTAGTAGTCCTAGAATATCGTGAGAGGGCTCATTCGAACGGAAATTAAAAGCTCTAGTGCCCTTTTTAAGTGACCAAAAAATTGCAGGGCAACTTGGCCCCCTCCCACGCTCATTTTTTTCCCGAAGACACCCAATCAAAACTTTGAGATAGCCATTTTGTTCAGCATAGTTGAAAATCTAATAAATATGTCTTTGACGATGACTTAATCGCCCACAGTTCCCGGGGGAAGGGCTGCAAGTTATAAACTTTGCCCATTGTTTATGTATAGTATTGGTTATTAGGAAGTATACAGGTGTTTTCAGGAGGATTATTTTCTAGTGGGGGGTCGAGGTCGGAGTAGGGGTTACAGGGGAGGATCTTTTCATGGGGGAAGGAACATTTCCATTAAGGGGGTGCCATATTTCCCAGCATTATTTAAAAAACAATCAGAAATTAAATAAAAAAACAATTTTTTTTTCAACTGAAAATAAGGAGCAACATTAAAACTTAAAACGAACAGAAATTATTCCGTATACGAGAGGGTTCGCCCCCTAGTCGATACCTCGCTCTTTACGCTAAACTTTTTTAGTAAATTCAAAAGAGCTATCTATTCTAATTAACCGACCTTTACAGTTCAGGGGCTTTTTTTTCGTACAAAATTCAAACGTCAGCGTAAGAGCGAGGCATTGAATAGGAGCGAGCTCCCTAATAAATGTTATAAAAATATGCAAATATGGAAATTCCTTACGTAAGTTATTTCGTGAGTTACATCAGAACACAATTTTAAGGAAGCCAATTAGCCAAAAAAAGGAAAATTAATATGCAAATTTCGTTTTAATTATCCATGTTCGGTGAGCCAAAATCAAAGCTGCATTAATTAAAAAACGTTCAGAAATAACTAAAAAACAACTTTTTTTTTAACTGAAAGTAAGGAGCGACTTTAAAACTTAAAACGAAAAGAAATTATTCCGTATATGAAAGGGTCTGTCCCCTCCTCAACGCCTCACTCTTTACGCTAAAGTTTGAGTCTGTCTCACAACTTTATTTCTTAAAACAATAAAAAACTTTAGCGTAAAGAGCAAGGCGTTGAGGAGGGGGCAGCCACTTTCACATACGGAATAATTTCTGTTCGTTTTAAGTTTTAATATCGCTCCTTATTTTCAGTCTAAAAATTTTTTTTTTAGTTAGTCAGAAGAAAGATAACGGATGCGTGTTTATTTTATTTTATTTTTTTTTGTTTTTTTTTTGGATTTTCCCAGGGGTGGTCGTATCGTTCCAATAGTCCTAGAATATCGTAAGAGGGCTGATTTGAACGGAAATTAAAAGCTCTAGTGCCCTTTTTAAGTGACCAAAAAAATTGGAGGACAACTTGGCCTCCTCCCACGCTCATTTTTTCCCTAAGTCACCCAATCAAAATTTTAAGACATTCATTTTGTTAAGCAAAGTGGAAAATCTAATAAATATGTCTTTGAGGATGACTTAATTCCCCACAGTTCCCGAGGGAAGGGCTGGAAGTTATGAACTTTGCCCATTGTTTACATATTAAATAAAAAAAAAATTTCCGAAAAATAATTTTTTAAAATAAAATTAATGGCCATTTTAAACTTAAGCTCAGCAGATACAAATACATTTTAAAATTAAAACTGAAAACGACCAGAAATTACTATTAAAGAATAAATGAAACCCAAAACGAACAGAAATTAAATAAACAATCATAGCAAAAAAACATACAACAATAAATAACATAAATTAATAAATAGATCTTAAAGAGAGTAATACTTAGATTGAATATGAAAATCGAGCTTAAAACGAAAAAAAATAGTTTGCTATTAAAGTATAAATAAAACTTAAAACGAACAGAAATTAAATAAACAATCAATGCGAACAAAAACACAATATATATATTAATGTAAATGAATAAATAAATCTTAAAACGAGTCAAACTTAAATTGAATATGCAAATCAAGTTTGAATCGAATAAAAATAACTACAAACAAGAGTTTGGGTATCGTCTCACCGCAGAAGCCTAAAACCTACTGCGTCATTGGCGCTTTACTGAAAACAATTCTTTGAAATATTTCCACTTTTGTACCTTTAAGAAATCAAATGTTAATTAAGATTTTAGGGAATAAATATCAGCATATGTATATTAAATTGACAATACACATTTTTTTTTCAGTAAACTCATTTGAATTTTTTTTTCAGTAAAATAAAAAATTATATTCTGGCTTTTAAAAAGCATAGGGGTTTTGAACACTACTCACTTTAAGTTATGCTCGTTAATCTAATATTTATTTTAATTTTTGTTATTTTTGTGTTTCATTTATTTATTGATACTGAGTTGGGGTAGTTGTATGCTTGGTAGATTATATGATAGTCCGGACGCCAGGTGTTTAAAACGTGAACCATACCATGACGGAATGGGGCTGCTACGAGAATTAGCCTACCCTCCACCCCCTAAATTGACCATGCGGATTCAAAAATACCAATGGCACTTGCTTGCGAGTGGTGGAACACTCCGAAACTTGACATTTTATTATATTTTGGTGGTCCATGCAAGAAAATACATGCTTCACAAAGTTTGAGGTGCAGTTTTCCGCTCAAATAGAAATGCCTAGAAGCCATAGAATTTTTTCATAACAAACTAACACGATTAGTTAAAAAAATGGCACAGTTAAAAAAAATGGCAAAACTTTATGAGTCTTGAACAGTATAAACAAAATCAAAATGAATATTTGATATATAATGATATTAATTGTTGAAAGATCAATCAGTTCAATTTTTTTTTTCAGTATAATTTTTATTTTCATTTTCAATGCTGTAAGAACTAGAAAATAATAAATTTGTAATATACGGGTAATTCGTTTTCAGTGAAGCACCAATGACGCAGAAGGCTCTAGGATTTTAAAGTTAAAGAAGGGGGCAATATCCAAAGTTTGCTTGTAGTGAAACTATATTTGTCTTGACCAATCTTGAAAAGAACTAATAAATTAAACTGAATAATTGATGCATAATGATATTAATTGCTAAAAGCTCATCAGTTCAAAATTTTACTATAATTTTAATATTTATTTTCAATATTAAGTACAAAAGATAACATTTGTAATATAATTCTTTTTCAGTAAAGCACCAATGACGCAGTAGATTTTAGGCTTCTGCAGTGAGACGATAACTACAAACTCGTGTTTGTAGTTATTTTTATTCGATTCAAACTTGATTTGCATATTCAATTTAAGTTCCACTCGTTTTAAGAATTATTTATTCATTTACATTAATATATATTGTATGTTTGTTCGCATTGATTGTTTATTTAATATCTGTTCGTTTTAATTTTCATTTATACTTTAATAGCAAGATATTTGTTTTCGTTTTAAGCTTGATTTTCCTGTTAAATCGAAGCATTGATATATTTAAAATCTATTAATTAATGAATATCAGTAACTGTTGTATGTTTTTTGCTATTATTATTAATTTAGTTTCTGTTCGTTTTGGGTTTCATTTATACCTTAATAGTAATTTCTGGTCGTTTTTAGTTTGAATTTAACAGGGATTGTTATCTACTGTGCTTAAGTTTAAAATGGTCGTTAATTTCCTTTTAAAGAATTATTTTTTGGAAAGTTTTTTTAATTAATTTTTGTTCGTTTTTTATTGCAAAAAGTTTAAAGTTTTTTTTTTGGTATGGGGAGGGGTGCTTACTGTCCGATTATTCTTGACTTTAAAAAACCGATCTAGAACTTTCAATTTAAATCGAATGAGGCTTTTATCAAAATCTATACGATTATCTCTCTGATAAAAACCTTATATATGAACAATAGACAGCTTGCATAACTTGTGGACAGCGATTGACAACAATGAATGGATTGAAAAAATAGCTCCAATAAGGGGGTTTAGACCATTTCAGTTGCTGACACAAAGAGATCACGACTGTTTGGAATTGACCTTAATAGGAATTTGTGTGCCAAAGCAATTTTGCATCTATCAAAGAGTATGTATTTTAACCTTATAATTGGAAAATTATAATAGATTTCCTATATGTTCTTCCATACAGAACCCCTTCCCATAAGTTATAAACCCCCCTAATAAGCTATGCCCCAGGACATAAAATACAATGCCTACCCCTGGGCCCTTGTGGTCTTTGTCACCACCGGAGTTTTTGTTATAAGAACTTTGAACTATTCTAACAGAACGCCTAGCTCAAAATTTTTATCTAACGCATTAGGGGCGCGGAAGAGGGAGGGGGGCTAGTTACCCTTCAATCTCTTTTGACTTTTAAAAAGTGAACAAGAACTTTCAATTTCCAATCAAACGAGCCCTCTCTAAAGTTTTTACGAGCATCCTTCCATAAGAAATAATATGAAGGATTCGGAGAATCCTTAAATTAAAACCCTTGCCCTGAGGGCTTTGGGGGAGCTGTAATCCTCAAAGATCTAATTTCCAGAACTTAAAACTATGTTTAATAAAATGGTTGTCTTAAAATTTTGATTGGATGTGTTTGGGGAAAAGGTGGGCGTGAGAGGGGGGCTAGTTGCCCTCCAATCACTTTCGACTATCAAAAAGGGCACTAGCCCTCGGAATTTCCAATCGAATTAGCCTTTTTTGAAGTTTCTACGACAACACCTTCTACAAAAACCTTATATGCCCCCAGGGCATAACTTAAAACCCTTGCCCTGAGGGTTGTGGGGGATTGTCCTCCTCATAAACATTTTTTTTATCAGGAAATCAACTACGCTGAATAAAATGGCTATATTAAAATTTTGATTGGATGTGTTTGGGGAATGAGGGGCGTGCGGGGGGGGGGGGCTAGTTTCCCACAAATCACTTTCGACTATTAAGAAGGGCACTAGCCCTTTGAATTTCCAACTGAATGTGCCTGTCTTGAAGTTTCTAAGACAACGCCTTCTATAAAAACCTTATATGCCCCCAGGGCCTCACTTAAAACTCTTGCCGAGGGTTTTGGGGGAGTGTCCTCCTCAAAAACATATTTTCTATCTGTAAATCAGCTACACTGAACAAAATTGCTATCACAAAAGTTTGATTGGATGTGTTTGGGGAACTGATGGGCGTAGGGGGGGGGGCTAGTTGCCCTCCAATCAATTTGGAATATTACCAATGGCAATATCGCTATTAATTTCCAATTGAATGAACATTTTTTGAAGTTTCTACGACAAAGCCTTCTATAAAAACAGTATATGCCCCCAGGGCATATCTTAAATCCCTTGCCTGAAGATTCTGGGGGAGTGTCCTCCTTAAAAACATATTTGTTATCTGGAAATCAACTACGCTGAACAAAATGGCTATCTCAGAATTTTGACTATTAAAAAGGGCACTAGCCCTTTAATTTCCAATCGAATGAGCCTGTTTTGAAGTTTCTATTACAACGCCTTCTATAAAAACTTTATATGCCCCCAGGGCATAACTTAAAACACTTTCCCTGACGGTTTTGGGGGAGTTTCCTCTTCAAAAATATATTTTCTATCTGGAAATCAACTATGCTGAACAAAATGGCTATCTGAAAATTTTTATTGGATGTATTTGGGGAAATGAGGGGCGTGGGGGGGGAGGGGGCTAGTTACACTCTAATCACTTTCGACTGTTAAAAAGGGCACTAGCCCTTTAATTTCCAGTCAAATGAGCATGTTTTGAAGTTTCTACGACAACACCTTCTATAAAAACCTTATATGTCCCCAGGGCATAACTTAAAACCCTGGCTCTGAGGGTTGTGGGGGATTATCCTCCTCAAAAATATATTTTCTTTCTGGAAATCAACTACGCTTAACAAAATGGCTATCTCAAAATTTTCATTGGATGTGTTTGGGGGAATGATGGGCATGGGGGGGGGGCTAGTTGCCCTCCAATCATTTTGGACTATTAAAAAGGGCACTAGCCCTTTAATTTCCAATCGAATGAGCCTGTTTTGAAGTTTCTACGACAACGCCTTCTATAAAAACCTTATATACCCCCAGTGCATAATTTAAAACCCTTACCCTGAGGGTTGTGGGGGAGTGTCCTCCTCAAAAACGCATTTTCTATGCGGAAATCAACTACGCTGAACAAAATGGCTATCTCAAAATTTTGATTGGATTTGTTGGGGGAAAGGATGGGCTTCGGGGGGGAGGGGGGCTAGTTACACTCCAATCACTTTCGACTATTAAAAAGGGCACTAGCTCTTTAATTTCCAATTGAATGAGCCTTTTTTGAAGCTTCTACGACAACGCCTTCTATAAAAACCTTATATGCCCCCAGGGCATTACTTAAAACCCTTTCCCTGAGGGTTGTGGGGGAGTCTCCTCCTCAAAAATATATTTTCTATCTGGAAATCAACTACGCTGAACAAAATGGGTATCTGAAAATTTTGATTGGATGTGTTGGGGGGAATGATGGGCGTGGGGGGGGGGCTAGTTGCCCTCCAATCATTTTCGACTATTGAAAAGGGCACTAGAACCCTCGATTTCCAATCGAATGAGCCCCCTTTGAAGCTTCTACGACGACCCCTTCCATATGAAGTGCCTCTGGGAGAAAAAAAAAAAATAATAAAACAT
This sequence comes from Artemia sp. Qi Xiang Cuo, assembly GCF_049724085.1. Lineage (NCBI taxonomy): Eukaryota > Metazoa > Arthropoda > Branchiopoda > Anostraca > Artemiidae > Artemia > Artemia sp. Qi Xiang Cuo. Next base: position 45,036,295 of record NC_142811.1, on the reverse strand, counting down.
TGGAGCCGTATGGCCTTTACTACAGGCAACGCTACGGCGTTGCCTCTGATAGTATTGGTTAATGGGAAGTATAAAGACGTTTCAGGAGGGATTTTTTTCTGATGGGGGGGGGGGGTTCGTAGGAAGGGGTTACGGGGAGAATCCTGCCATGGAGGATGTTTCCTTGGAGGAAGGGACATTTTTATGAAGGTGGTGCCGGATTTTACAGCATTATTTAAAAAACGATCAGAAATTAAATAAAAAAAACAAGTTTTTCAACTGAAAGTAAGGAGCAACATTAAAACTTAAAACAAACAGAAACTATTACGTAGCCTATATGAGGCGGCTTGCCCCCTCGTCAATACATCGCCCTTTACGCTATATTTTTTTAGTACTTTAAAAAGAGCTATCTATTATAACTAACCGGCCTTTGTGATTCAGGGGTTTGTGATTCAAACAAAATTTGAACTTTAGCGTAAAGAGCAAGGTATCTACTAGGGGACAAACTCCCTAATATACGTAATAAAACATACGAATATAGAAGTTTGTTACGAAAGTTAATTCGTAAGTTACGTTAGAACAAAATTTCGAGAAATCCATTTAGCCAAAAAGTAAAATTAATATGCAAATTTCGTTTTAATTATTCATGTACTGTGATCCAAAATCAAAGCTGTATTAATTCAAAAACGTTCTGAAATTAAATAAAAAAAAACTAGTTTTTTTTTTAACTGAAATTAAGGAGCGACATTAAAACTTAAAACGAACAGAAATTATTCCGCATATGAAAGGGGCTGTCCCCTCCTCAATACCTCGCTCTTTACCCTACAGTTTGAATCTGTCACACAAATTTGTTTTTTTAAACAATAAAAAACTTTAGCGTAAAGAGCGAGGTATTGAGGAGGGGACAGCCCCTTTCATGTACGGAATAATTTCTGTTCGTTTTAAGTTTCAATGTAGCTCCTTACTTTCAGTTAAAAAAAACTAGTTTTTTTATTATTTAATCTAGATAGAGATAAATCTGAATAAAGAGACGTTAATACAGGTCATGTATTGGTTCTCAGGGTTTGATCTCGGCTTGGTAATACTGGACCCAGAGTTCGAACTCAGCTGTAGCAACACACTTCAGGGTGCGGAATTCGGTTTCGGTGATGAGAGTATATGAAAACGACTCAATAATAATCCAGACAAAAAGATGAAGTAGTAGATGCTAGGAGGAGCTTGTTAGAGCTGAAGACCATTTGTGCGATAAGAGAAACAAGAACTGAAGGAGATGTGAGATAAATACAAATACATTGGATGATTATGGTAGTAGTTGATTTATATGTTTAAATTTTTCATTGTGAATGGTAAAATGCGAGCACTAGCATCAGCTACCAAAGGGGCTGAATTTCGGTATTAGTAGTCTCATTGTGATTGGGCCTTAAGCGGAACAAAACGAGACAAATATTGTTCTACTCACCGTTGGGGGATTGACGCATCAATAAAATTTGACCAGCTACAACGACTGAATAACTATAGTTGGGTTTTAACGCTATATATCTCAATTACCTGCAACTGAATGTACTATTTTACCATATCCCCCCTTCCCAAAAAAAATCGTTTTTATTATTATTTAACAAGGGTAGGCACCTGCGAAAGATTTTAACTCTAGGGACTCTCTTATGAGGAAGGGCAAGATTTCTTAAACCAACAAAAGGTAAGTAAATAACAAAGACCTAATATCTCTGAATCACTAAAACCTGCGTTTTGTTAACTTCACTAATTCGTCGCAGTGGAGCAAAATTGCCACATCTTCTGAAAAGTAATCATGAGAAAATGTTTTTGGCACGGTTTTTGGATGTCTACTGCTCTTGTATTTATTATTGCAGTAGGCAGCTTTTCTCGCGTGTATGTAATACGCCTCAAGACCAAGATTAATTCTGGCAACAGATCAATGGTGCCAATTCATCAAATATACGGGTAGGGGGCAAAATATATTTTCGAAATTTATGGGGGGGGGGGGTTCGTTTTTTCCTTTTTTTCATAAAATTGCCAAAATTAGTATGTGTAAATGAAAATATTAAGAAAAGTACATTCTGAAAACTAGGGGGGATAATTGGGGGGATTAGTGCATATGATGACATCTTGATTTGTGTTACTTTTATATGTATTAAGGCACGTCAGCGAAAATAATTTGTCTTCTTTTGAGATTATTTTAAACAGTATATCCACACACAAAGAAAAACACACTTTAATAACCGTCCAGTGACAATAGGAGACCTAAAATTTCCTCTAATTCTCGGCCACCCAACAATGCCAAAATTAGTTTCCGGTGTCCTCAATGTAATCCCAGCAAGGAATAAGATTCACACAATAGACCTATTGTACAGGCGTTACCATGTGGAAAAAGGGGACATTGTCTGAAATAAAGCATAGTAACGCATTGTGGTCAAAGCTAAGCAACTGATATAGAAGAGAGATCCCTAATTAATTCCTCTTTGGCATTTTTCTAAAGAACTAAATAAAAGATATTTGAGGAAAAGAGAATTTCATAATTATAATTATTTGATTCTTTGAACAATAAAGGAAAATTTATGTTAGTATCAAAATATTTAAAAGCATACAATTTAAAGATCAAATGAAGTCATGGTTGGAGCGATAGCTGCAACCTAATTGTCATTTATAGCTGACTCAGGAATGGTAACTGTTATTTCGATTAATTTTAGCAGTAAAAGTTTATTGCGCAAAGAAACTTATAGATATTTCAATAATGTTCAGAAAGCCTTAAAATGGTGTTGGCTCGAAATGAAAAGTTCGCCATTGGAACTGCCAGTTCCGAAATCGTATACAAAAGAATTAAATACCCTCTCCGCAACCTGAACAACAAGGATAATCACTTTTTGCGTGGAAAGCACTAATGTGTCTCCTTTTCTACGATGGTACCAGTACCATCGTGCTGGTACCCATAACCATGGAGCCAGTAGTTGTAGAATTTTGGGAGATGGCTTACTTGAAAGGAAATCGTTGCCTTTTTGCCTTTTGAATAATAAAAGTGGTCGTGCTGCTGCAAAGCAGTGTTTTCTGCTATTTTGTGCCCCTTAACGCCAAATCCAAGAAAATTGAAATTCGAAGATAGCCAATCAATTTTATATATTCAAAAACTTAAATTAGGAGGTTTTGAACCACTCGGCTTTGACAGGCCACAGTAGTAGTGGCAGATCCAGGAGGCGAGGGGGCGCACGCCCCCTAACGTAGTCTAATTCAGTGTCGTTTACTTAATTAACGCAAGTTTGCGTTAATTAAACTTGCTCCTAACGCAAGTTTATCGGATCAACCTATCTTGCGCCCCCTAAAAAAATCCTGGATCCGCCCTTGCAAAGTAGAGTGTCAAGTTCTGCTATTTTGTGCCAAAAAATTAATTTTTTGCCAAGAAGGGTTAAAACACCAAAGAAAAGGAATTCTAAGATGACCAATCAATTTTTCATTGTCTAAAACCCAATATCGGAGGTTTTTTATTCCCCTAATTTGATAAACGAGGATATATAATATTTTTTCACCACAAACTGTTACCATCGATTTGAAATTAGATACCACTAAAGGTTGAAAGCCTCGATCATGGCTGGGCGGAGCTTGAATAGTCAGTATTTAACATGTTTTGGTTATTTAAGCTATTAATTAGGCACATTTAAATTGTGTTTCTAATCTTTGTTTCGAGCAATTTTGATTTCAATTCGTTTTCTTAATATACTGAACTAAGAATTTTATTTTCAATTAAGAATTTCATATTTTAAGTTTATTTTGTCATTAATTATACCAAACAACTATTAAATAGGCTACATGGCTCAAAACTATCAGCGCAATAAATATACCTGAGGGCATTAGGAAAACTATTGTGACAAGAGAAGCTCCTAGGGTTGGTGGGCCCCGGTGAAACATTAAATAGAGCCCCCCACCCTTCCGACTCAAATATAAGCAAAAGGCTGAATGAAAGTGGGTAGTCCTCCAGTTGGAGCCCCCCTAGCGACATTGCCCGGAACAGCTGCCTCGGCTACCCACGCTCCCTCCCTTTGAAAGGCTGTGATTTTGATCAAATTCTTTATTTTAATAGATTATAAATATTTGGAAATCCACTAGTTACAAAAGATCTTAAAACAAGCTGTTAGTTATTAATTAAATGAAGGTAAAACTGGTATTTAGGTAGTATCAACATTGAAAAAAGAAGAGATTATTTTCCCATACTTCTGTTTTAAGAAGTGTAATCGGTTCTGGTGCATTATGCGGGTATCGCTACACTCTGTATCAAAGAAACCAGTCACGAAACCCCTCAAACTGCTATTTCATTAGCAGACAACGGGTGATTTGCTAGATAAATTGATGGAAAAGCGTGGTTTCTCAATATTTAAACGATTGTTTTTGGGGGTGTAGGAGGGAGAAAGGTACCTTGGTTAGGTTTCGTATTTAATATATGCTATGCTTTACCCCCCCCCCCTAATGTGCAAATATATAGCCCAAATTTGTTTCTAAACTATTATATATTCATCCTATTTTATTTTATTTCATTAGCATTAACCAAAGTTGACTTTTTCGCGGTGCCCGCATAATGCACCAGTACCGTGTATTCTAATTGCATTGGTTAATTTTTGTGACTGGTTTAAAATTGAATCACACTATTACCTTATCTGTCAATATAGAAATTCCCAACGTTTTAAAACCAGGGCAAGCCATGCTTCGAGTTGTCTAATGGTGAGTGATAACTCTAGCCAGCCTGGGAAATGCTATTTCCGGAGAGACAACTCCGTCTTGTTAAACTTCTTACTCTGGCTTCTAAAACTCCTTACTCCGCCTTTTTAGAACATGATTGGTTCTTTCGTAAGAAAAATGATGCCAGTTAAAAGAACCAAAGTTTTATGTCACGACGTTTTTTTCAAGTAAATTTTCTGTTTCTCTGTGGTATGAATAATTTAAAAAAATAAGAATTTTTCAAAAATCAGAAACAGCAGAATTTGCACTTCTAGAGTCGTCTCCATAAAAGAAGTATATTCTTTTTTAAGTCCACAGGGATTAGAACAAAAAAATTCGTCCTAATCACTATACTATAAAATAATATTATAAAAGTACTAAAGTAGAGCACAATATAAGCACTAAAAATATCCTATAAGGTTGCACTACAACAAATATATAAAACTGCTTTTTGGCAGCGTAATAAATCGGTACTATAACTTCACTATAAAATTTATAACAAATAGTGACAAAACAATAAAAGAAAGTGTGGTAAGATAACGTAAAAAAGAGAAAAATAAAACGAAAATCCTATAAAATTGGAAAACTTTTCATTATGCTATTCACTGAGGAAATGGGGAAAACGAACATTTGCACCTCTGCTAGATTTAGAAAATAGATTTCGCCCTCCTCCATAATTTTTTTTGAATTGGGTTATATTTAAGATCCTTTATCTGAAAGGAAGAGGGTTCGAATCCTAGTATACCCAATTATTTGGTTTGGGACGGGGGTCAGTGGCGTGACTCTGTAAGCTCAGCCAGGGTCGACCCAGCTTTAAATGGGTACCTGGAGAAATCTGGGGGAGGTATGCAGGAAGGGTGTGCGAAAGCACAGGTTGGTTGGCCCACAACCCCCGATTGCACTTCCTGGCTGGAGGGCCAAGAAACGGAGATCAGCATCGCCGGTAGGGACTGTAAAGTTCAATGCCGTATTCTTTACCTTTTTTTTTATTCTGAAGAAAATAGAACACTATGAGATGATTAAGATACGATTTTATCCTTTTTTCTGTGTCTATCCTAAAAAAAGAAGATAACGTCTTAAAAAGTGTAAACCCTTTTATCTAAATAAATGAAAAGTAGGTCGCGCCAGTTTTCTTTGTTGAGAGGAATTACGACTTCTTCAGTTTTCGATTCTCTGAAGTTTTGCTTCTGACTTTATTTTCTATTCTTGTGGCTGCTGTAGATACTGAACCTTTAATCCTCTTACAAAGAATAAATTTATTCAGCTTTACTGGTTTTCAAAAGAAGGCCCAGGGCAACGAGCTCTTTATCAGGAATACCATATTCACCTATTCAAATGCAAAATTGAATCCTTGGAGATGTTCCTTTAATTTGACAAACTGGGGATTTCAGCTTTACAAGACAATTTTAAAATTTGTAAATAAACTGGACTATATTGCATGGAAATTGACTGCCTTTTAAACATTAAAGCAATAAGCGAGTTACGCTCAGAATTTGAATGGGGAAAACTTATTTAAGAAGGGCCCCCTGGGTTCAATTAACCAAATGTACGGGAGAGGTGGCCAAAATGTATTTTTTAAAATTTAAAGGGGCAATTTTTCTATTTTCTTAACAAAAATTCTAAAAGAGGATTTTCAATAAAAAAGAAGCATTCTCTAAAATTTAGGAGAATCTAAGGTTTGAGGCCCCTGTCCCAATTAACTCCACCTCTTCCATTCTCAAAGCTCCGAGGGAACATTCAGGCTCACCCCTCATCTTTCAAAGAGTCATGATTCTTAGGATTTGCTCATAATTTCCTCTAAAGTTTTTATAATTAAGTGTCGTAATATTTTTTTTCAATTTCGACTCCCCCCCCCCCCTTAACATCAAAGGTTCCTAAAATAACCATCTGCTAACATGCCATAACTCATCAGATGAAGGGGGGGGGTGTTTCCAGCACCATTTTTGTGGAGAAAAAACATACACAAAAAGTCGATCAGTTTCATAATTATGGAACACACAGGAGTTTTTCTTTGTTCCTAGCCCAAAGTTTTTTTTTATTCTTTCTTGATCCAAGTAAAATCCCATGGTTGTAAAGGTCTCCAACTAAAAGAAAGACCTTTTCATCAAAATTTGCAGTTGAACATCATCCTGTGAATAATACAAAATTGGAAAGTTCCCCCAACTAATCTAGTTACTATTTTGAGTGTAAATTTAAGCATCATCTACGTAGTTTCAGTAGCATAGTCCGTGTCAGTATAGTGTCATAGTTAAATTTCTAGCGAGTGCCTTCAACATGATATTTTTGCAATGCAGGCTTTGCTGTTAATGCTCCAAAGGTTAAAATGAGAAATCTCCAGAATATTGGTTCTAACCCTTAATAGTACCTTCAATAGTGTCAGTTATAATTTTACTCTACATTAGATAATGTAGATAAATTTTTGGATAAAAATTGGATAAATTTTTATATAAAAAAATTCTCATATAATGTATTTTGCGTAATTCGCCTCTTTGTTTTCCCATATCTGGTAAAATTAACTTTTGCTGTATCGAAGGAATGAATAAGCACGTCCGTGTTAATTAGCACTCAAAAAGTTTTTTTTTTTAATTCTGTCGAAACTGAAACCTTTGACCGGCCTTAAAATTTAGGGAATAATCCCTACATTTTAAGGCCGGTCTAAGGTGTGCAACAAATGTGTTCTTTTTAATAGTTTCAATCCCACCCCCTGCTAAAAAAAACGCTATAGGAAATCAAGTTAAATATAATCGATCTGTTTTTAAAATTAATTAAAAAAAAAAAAATTACACAAAATAAATTTTTTAAAGAAAAGTAAAGGACTCCATTAAACCAAAAATTAGCAAAAATAAAATCAAATAATCTACCAAGCGTGAAACTACCACAAATCAGCATCAATAAATAAATGAAATCCAAACAAACAAAAATTAAAATAAATAAGAGCCAAACTCAAAACAAGCAGAAATTAATATGAGTAGGGTTCTAAACCCCAAGCTTTCTAAAAGCCAGAATATAATTTGTAATTTACTGAAAAAAAATTCAAATGAATTTACTGAGAAAATCTGAATTGTCAGTTTAATATATATATGCTGATATTTATTCCTAAAAATCTTAATTCATTTTGATTTTTTAAAGTTAGAAAAGTGAAAAAATTTTAAAAAAAAATTTCCAGCAAAGTACAAATTATATTCTGGCTTTTAGGAAGCTTGGGGTTTAGAACCCTACTCATATTAATTTCTGCTCTTTTTGAATTTGACTCTTAAATATTTTAATTTCTGTTTGTTTTGGGTTTCATTTATTTATTGATACTGATTATGCGGAAATTTGTCACGCCATAAAAACCGCAGAAACGTTAGCCGCCCCTGTCGTAAGGTCCGTTTTGGTTCTCAAAAACCAGGTATGGACAAGTGTCCCCTGGTTAGACAAACAAACAAATGTGCTAAGTTGTGGTACAATATCTGGAAGGAATCCGATTAACCCATATCTGGAGTGATCTTTCAACTATTTCGGAGCAAAAAGAAGGAGGTAGTCCTTCTTTGGACTACCTCCTTGGTAGTCCAAATTGGTAGTCGTTAGATTTCCAGGAAGAAATCTAACGGAAAAACTGAAAAGAGAAGAAGCTGACAAGGTTTCAGAGCAAGCCTCAAAAAACCCGAAAGTGATGTGGAAGTTCTTGAAGAGATCCCAGACCAGTGGAAAAACGTGCTCATTTGACATTCCGGAAGAGGAGTGGTTAAGGCATTACTCTACAGTATTTGGTTCCAAAGACCCCAAGTTTGAATGAGATTGTGATAAATGCTTAAACGAGAAACTCAAAACCTAATTAAAAGTGCGAAATATCTTTATGATATCAAAATCGTTTGTAAGTTAAAACGTGGAAGCATTGTTCGAGTTTTTGCCTCTACATCTGATCTACGGGTGCGAATGAAGAAGTTACTACATTATAATTTTGTTCTTTGATATTGAGTTTTCTTGTTTTTTTCCCTTTTCTTCTTTTGTATTACTCCGCTTTTTCTCTTTTTTTTGTATGAGCGGGCAAAAATAAAATCATTATTGCTATTATTATTGTTATTACTATTATTATTATTATTATAATTTCCATAACTTTCAACTATGTTGAAGAAAATGGCTATCTCAAAACTCTGATTGGATGTGTTTGGGGAAATGGTGGGCGCGAGAGGGGGTTAGTTGCCCTTCAATCACTTTCGACTATTAAAAAGGGCACTAGCCCTTTCAATTTCCAATCGAATGAGCCCTTTTTGAAGTTTCTTCAACATCGCTTTCTATAAAAACCTTGTATGCCCCCAGGGCATAACTTACAACCCTTGCCCAGAGGGCTGTGGGGGGGGGGGGGTCGTCATCCTCAAAGACATAATTTCCAGGACTTTCAATTACGTTTAAAAAAATGGCTATGTCAAAATTTTCATTGTACGTGTTTGGGAAAATGGTGAGCATGAGAGGGGGTTAGCTGCCCCACAATCATTTTCAACTATTGAAAAGGGCACTAGCCATTTCAATTTCCAATCCAATGAGCCCTTTTTGAAGTTTCTATGAGAACGCTTTCTATAAAACCTTAAATTCCCCCAGGGCATAACTCAAAACCCTTGCCCTGAGGGTTGTGGGGGCTTGTCATCCTCAAAGACCTAAATTCCAAGACTTTCAACTACTTTGAACAAAGTGGCTACCTAAAAATTTTGATTGGATGTATTTGGGGAAAGGTGGGTGGGAGAGGGGGGGGGGGTAGTTGCCCTACAATCACTTTAAACTATTGCAAAGGGCACTAGCCCTTTGAACTTCCAATCGAATGAGCGCTTTTTAAAGTTTTTACGACAAAGTTTCCAATAAAAACCTTATATGCCCCCAGGGCATAACTTATAACTCTTGGCCTGATGACTGTGGGAGGTGTGTCCTTCTCAAAGACATAGTTTCCAGAACTTTCAACCGCGTTGAACCAAATTACTATCTCAAAATTTTTATTGGATATGTTTGGGGAAATGGTGGGCTTGGAAAGGGTGTTAGTTACCTTCCAATTACTTGCAACTATTAAAAAAGGCACTAGCCATTTCAATTTCCAATTGAATGAGCCCTTTTTGAGGTTTCTACGACAACGCTTTCAATAAAAACCTTATATGCCCCCAGGGCGTAACTTACAAATCCTGTCCTGGGGGCTCTGGGGGGGGGGTTCATCCTCAAACACCTAATTCACAGAACGTTCAACTACGTTGAGCCAAATGGATATCTCAAAATTTTTATTGCATGTTTTTGGGGAAAAGGTGTGCGTGAGAGGGGGATAAGTTGCCCTCCAATCACTTTCGACTATTAAAAAGGACACTATCCCTTTCAAATTCAAATCAAATCAGCCTTCTTTATGTTTCTACAACAAAACTTTCTATAAAAACCTTATATGCCCCCAGGCCATAACTTACAACCCCTACCCTGAGGGCTCTGAGGGGGTTATCATCCTCAAAGACATTATTTCTAGATTTTTCAACTACGCTGAACAAAATAGATATCTCAAATTTTGATTGGATGTGTTTGGGGGAATGGTGGGTGTTAGAGGGGGGTTAGTTGCCCTTCAATCACTTTCGACTATTAAAAAAGGGCACTAGCCCTTTCAATTTCCAATCAAATCACCCCTTTTTGAAGTTTCTACGACAAAACTTTCTATAAAAACCTTATATGCCCCCAGGGTATAACTTACAACCCTGCCCTGAGGGCTCTGAGGGGGTTATAATCCTAAAAGACCTAATTTCCAGAACTATCACCTACGTTGAACAAAATAGATAACTCAAAATTTTAATTGGATGTGTTTGGGGATGTGGTTGGCGTGAGAGAGGGTTTAGATGCCCTTTAATCACTTTCGACTATGAAAAATGGCACTAGCCCTTTCAATTTCCAATCAACTGAGCCCTCTTTGAAGTTTCTACAACATCGCTTTTTATAAAATCACTAATCGCTCAACAAACTCTGAGAAACGAAGTTTCCGTCGTAAACTTTTAATTGGAATCCATTCCATACAGATAATTAAGCTCACAAGGTAACATGCAAAAAAAAAATGTAAACTTCGCATTAATAAACATTTTTAAAGCACTTATACAACAAAGAAATAAAAACGTTAACTACTCCGAATCACGAGTTCAATGTCTTAACATTATTTGTTGAAAAAAAAATCCAGTAGTTATATTCTATTAAGAAATGCTAAAAAATCTTTTCAAATCAACTTCAAGATGGAGCCATTGTTTAGGCCCTAGCTAAGTGCTTACTCAATAAAAAAAAAAGAAGAAAGAAAATCGAATACTTCACCGAAAATCTGAAAGGAGAAAAAAAGAGTGAGCAGTTGTAGTTGAATAATAGAGACAAAAAGAGATTTACAACAACCATACTTGATGCGAGGATGAATCAGTTTAAAATAATCATATTCTATTTTAAGCTATGAAAATGAGGTAAATTAACCTAATTCTTTAGAATTACTGATCTCTAGGGTATCAAAATATACTTTCTTTTTTGAAGCCTTTTCGTATTGGCAAACGCGGATGAAATATGATACAATCCTAGCTTGAAAAATACATGACAAGTAAATTCACAATGTTAAGAACAACAAAATAATCTAACATGGGTTTACTACGAATAAAACAGGTAGGAACAAAATTCGGGACGTCAGTACCTAAAAAACGTCTCTATTTGGTATTTTCTGCAAATTCATAAAGATGAAATGTCTGCTACGAACAGGCACTCAAAAAATCCCTCACAGAGGGTTGAAGAATGTTGAAGGGCATCTAAATCCGCAAAATAGCGAAAAAAATCTCGAATATCGTGAAAACTTTGCACGCTCCTCCTCCGTTCCAATCTATTCAAAGCCTCCCTTTTTACATCCTCCCACAAAGTTCCCACTGCACTTCCCACGAAAGCAACAATTAAGTTCCAATAGTTAATACACTCATATTATTTTCAATATATAATATTATTATATTTTCTATTTTGTACTTTTTTTAATATTTTTTTTTATTATTATCCAGCAACATTTTTTTGGGAAATCGTCATTTCTACCATAAGCAAACATTTTTACAGTCCAAAAATCATCATGGAATTTGGACTTTGGAAGATAGTTTGAACTCATGACGTAGCCAGGGGGCAAAGAGGTGTCTTAGTCCTTGGTTGAAGTATCGGTTGAGGAGCCATTTAGATAGCTGAAAGAGAAGCCAAATAATTTTTTTAGGGGGGTTGAAAGGAAGAGGACGCAAAAACAGATATTTTTCCCGGGCACTGGAAAGCCTGCCTGGGTCTTCGTTTGAACATAGGAAACTTTTATATACTTGAAATGGTATTATTTTATATACAGATGGGTTGGAATTAAATTTGCAGTAATTACCAAACAGAGATATAATTAAGATACTATGAATATAAACTAGAATATAACAGGTAAAGGACGTCGGTACTCCCCCGGGGGCTGTTGGTAGCTCTGTGCGTATTGCGGTAGTGACAAAGGTACAATTCCAGAAAGTGCTGAAGTAGTATTTGTCGACTGCTGAGAATAGTAAGAAGTAAGTGGATCTACAGCTGATTGGAAATGTGACGCTGTTGTTGACGTTTCTTGTTTAACATCGATGGGCGAGTCACTTGAAATTCGCGATGAGTCAAGATAGGCTTTAGCTGTGGCATCCATGTATGCCCTCTGCGCCTCAAGATATCCTATTAAGAAAATAAAATTTTTATATGGAAATACAGTAATAAATTTGAATTAGCAATTCAAAATATTTTATTTAAATAGCTCAAGATATACATAAAGCAAGCTTTTACTTTTAATATTAATGTTATCTGGTTCGGTATGCCGTTTTGGAATATTTGACCCAAACAAAGAGACTAGATAGATATTGTATAATTTTTTTTCCTCTTTTTCTTCCTTTTCTCCTTCAAATAATTACTATTAAGTGTTAATAAATGTTGTCAATTTATTGTTTTTCCTTGTTTCTTTGTAGTGTTTAGTATTTTGCTTGTGTTTTTCAGTTTTTAATATTTTATGCTGTGCTTTGTAGACTAGGTAGTGAAATACTCTGTACGGGTTTAATCACTGAATAAAATCATACAGACATGTAGCAACGAATATTACTGTTTCTCGGAAGTTAAACTTTTAACGAAGCTGTTAGTGGCAATTTTTCGGCTGCTTGTAGAACAGCCCGGTCTTATCTCCTCAAATCTCGTTTCGCTGAACCCGATTTTTACGAATACCATTTCCCCAAACCTCAGTTACTGTGATTGGCTTATTTTTATCCCCCCCCCCTCCCTCCTAATCTCGTGGGACAGACAAAAATAAAAGGTTTGAGAATTTCAGCATTCTTCTAGTTAAAAGTTTTCTAGGGTGGCTGATTACTTAGACAAAGTATAAATAAAGTTTTTCAAGGAGAGCCCACCGTCCAAATATGAATCAAATAGGAAAAACTTCAAAGAATTTTTAGTTACACAGGGTCCGAGTTAGGTTTAGATTTTGAAAAAAAAAGAATCAGATATTAATCTTATCATTCTGATTCGGACAATGTATAGTATGTCTATTCATAGGACTGAGACAACTGAGCAGCTTGGGTCCTCTTTAATCTCACCAAGGATACGTTAGGCCATTCTAATTCTTAGAAAGCTACCACATGTATGTTTAGGACAATCATGCCCGATACTTTTGCAGGAACTAACTTGGGTAAGTGACTTGAACGAAGTAATAACAAGCGATTTGAATAATAAGTGTAGAAAAATGTGAAAGCATTAGGTAAATGCCAAGATTTGGGCAGACTAGTCCCAATGGCACCTTTTCTATATAAATGCTTGAGTGAGCTTTAAAGAATCTAGATTCTCCCCAATTTCCTTCATTCTAAAGACTACTTTGCAGCTGTAATAAGCATATACTCAAGACTGTGTCCTACTCCCAACCTGTCTCCTCAGATCTCTTTGAGTTATGTACTTGTTTTATTTTTCCAGACACACACCAGCGGTGTTGTCATCTTCAACGGAATTTGGTGCAGTAGGAAATGGTATTTGAAAAATGAGGACTCGATGAGGTGAGGTTTGGCAATAGAGCCTAAACTGTTCAGAGTAAGCGGTATGATGTAAGCACAGGCCTCCAGAGGGAACTCCACACTTCCTCCTATAATTACAAAGGTAATGCAAAACAAAGATGCTTAGCAAAGGATATGTGCTTGTTTTAGGTTTATTACATAAAAAAAAAAACCGTGAGTTGTGTCTGACGAATATAGTAAGTTTTCAAAATATTTGCTCCACACATGACAACTTTCTAGACTAAACTGATTTCAGGTAATTTAATGGGTAGCAATATTTAGACAGCAATTTATATGTAGCATAATGGTTTAATGATTAAGTGATTTATTGTAACATTGTCCCAATCAAAACAAGACTCTCTCGCAGTGCCAATTGCCTAAAAAGTTTCCTTAGCTCTAGATCTTTAGCTTTGTAAGAGCTTAATATAATTAAATAAACTCTCAAATTTATAGTATGATAATTAAAATTCAAAACAAATTCTCTCTCTTTCTTGTCTTGAGAAATTCTTTTTCTAATTTCCCTTAAGATTTGGGGAAAACTTCACCTTGACAATAATACCACTTCTACTTATTGAGGTCTTGACTTTGTTGTTTCTTTTTTCAAGAGTAAATTGGACCAAAAAAGAAAATTTAAAAAGTTCACAAATAACAGTTTTGTTTAGATTTCAAGCAGTTAAAATAAAAGAAGAACCGTCATTACTAAAAGAAAAAGAAAAAGCAGTCACGGTAGTTCTTAAATATGGACAATGCCATAATTTTAGCTCATAAAGACAACTGTATCCCCACAAACTGACAAATAGTTCGTTTTCTTTGTATGAAGAAGCTGACAATTCTTGGACTGATTTAAGATATTTCTGAGGCCTTCTCCAATAGTACTGTAGTTTGACCTCAACAGCCATTTTGAATAGTGTAATCACAATACAAATATGACCTATAAAAAATGTATTCAGGCTGATAGAAGCCTGAATTGACCTTGAAGCGACCTTGAACGGTAGCTCTTTGTATTTGATAAGGAATGAATGGATGGCTTTTGTGTGAAAGCAAAAAGCACTATTTTTAGAAATTCGTTGTCCATATGCCTTGGGCCATATTACTTATTTTTTCGTCATAGTCTTAGAAATGTGCCATATTTTTGTATAATTTACTGTATGATATACGGCCATTAAACGAATAGGCCTACCTAAAAATGTACTACTATTATTACTAAGCCTACCGCAGCACCAAGCCACCCGGGACAAAGCAGCTATGCAACCTCCTCCTCTGCCCGAAACTATTCAAAGTTTCATCCAAGACTATCCTATACGATTTCCTTTGGGGAAAATATAGCATTATATAGTCAAAACCGTTCAAAGGGATTACGCACAGTTTTAAATTACACAAGAAGCATTTTTACTTGAGAGCTGAAAAAAGAAAAAGGGGTTTCAGGTTTTTGACTGTTATTATGAATAAGTTGCGTTTGCAAGGACGATTTTGTTAGGTGTGCCAGATGCAGCAAAATAATTTCGACATCAGTTGCTCCATTTCTCAACTATATCTGCAACATCTTTGAATATACGCATGTAATGCCTTTCGAAATAAGCAGGAGCTTCCAAACATGTATAGAATTAAATAATTCAGGAGAAGACAGAACGGATCAGTCAATAAAGATACCTTAGCTTGAGGCGGCGTGTTGTAATTATTTTTCTTCT
Source organism: Artemia sp. Qi Xiang Cuo (assembly GCF_049724085.1). Lineage (NCBI taxonomy): Eukaryota > Metazoa > Arthropoda > Branchiopoda > Anostraca > Artemiidae > Artemia > Artemia sp. Qi Xiang Cuo. The sequence goes on along the minus strand of NC_142811.1, from coordinate 45,020,874 downwards.
TTTTCTTAATCTGCCTTTTATAACCCTTAACCCATAACCCTTTTTGATTTACCATAGTCGTGTTTTTTTATGGCTTTATAGGGTAGAATTTAACAAATATAAATAAATAAGTAAGAATGCATAAATAGAAAACATTTAGGCTAAAAGAAGAGCCTTACCTCTTGAAATGTCACTTCCATAAGTTCCATTTTTAAAATCAACAAATGACTTTGACATATCTGAATAATTTTTATTGGCGTCTTCCTGATAAGTCTTTGGAATGGTTGGAGATGAAAAACTAGCGGCAGCAACACGATACCGTTCAGCCTCAGCGGAATATCGAGATACAGGATCGAAGTTTGCCTGAAATTTTAAGCAAAAATAAATACAGTTGATTTTTTTTTTTATAGATTCAAAAACTTTAAAGAAAAAACGGAATAGGGCATGTGCAGTGAACAATGGTTTTTCACTGACTATGCAAATATTAGTTCTAGTTGACGAAAATCTTAGGAACGAACTAAAATTGCACAATAAAGCCAAGAAAAATATTCTTAGTTCCTCCCTTTACCCCGCCCCAGTTTATAAGACTATATTTTTATCAACTCTAATAGCTTTGTGCGATGTGAATGAAATTATTGGGACTGAATCCTGTGAAAAACACGGGAAGAATCGGATGCTTTGCCCCCAACTACGCATTGCACTTGCGGCCGAAGACAGAGAATCAGGAGATCGGTACCTGGGCTACGTAGACCATTGTCTGTATGTGAAAAGGCTTAGGGCACAGTCTATATTTGTGTCCTGGAAGGTTCGTCCAAATCATCCTATGACTTGTATCTTGCTTGTAAAGCTTCGAAGGTTCCTTGAATTTAAGTCCCGCTCTATTCCTTGAAGTGGTGTTATCAGGGCCTAAAGTCTTGCAAAAAGCCGAATCTAATGAAAAACGCTTTTGGAATCTAATGAAAAACGGTAATGAAAAACTTTTTTCTAACGAAAAAAGTTTCTAATGAAAAACTGTTTGGTGGCTTGAAACAGGAACGCATAGAGAAATTTATTGCTGAAGTAAAGTTTCAGGGATGAAAAAAACAACGGGTAGATCAAATCAAACAAAAAGGCTGAAAAATAACGCAAACTTTATTTATTTTGGAGTACCATGCACAAAGACCTCTTCCCCTGCTTATATCCTATCTTTTTAGCATTTTTTAAATCAGAATACTAAAATAACTGAATCTCTTTTAATATATCTTATTGCCTCTACTGACACCTTTGCAAAGATTCTTTAGTTCGGAATCAACAGGAATTTTCATTTTGGAGCACCCTGCAATTAGATGAGACGAAACAATCTCAACAAGATCTCCTGAAATATCAAGATTTTTACAATCTTTTATTATTTTTTCTGTTTCTCACAACTATACTTTTTTTAAGTGCCAAAAATAGTATTTTGGCCAATTTTTTTGGTGGAGAGGTTTATTTCAACTAGTGTAACAACTGAAATTCACCCACCCTCCTCCCTTCTTTGTGTTAGGGTATTATAATTAACCCATTAGCGCCCAACGTTCCCATTTGGGAACGTCTCATTATTTTTTTTTGCCAGAAAGGTAGCAGATCGGTCAATTGTTAAGCTTTTTGTAGAAATCTAGGAATAACCAGCAACATCCTTGAATTTTATGTTCCCTGAATTAGTATTGGATAAGTTTTCAGGATTTTCTGAAATCTAGCTCAAAGTCAGTTTTTTAAACAATAGTTTCTGGTGAAAACCACCAAAGGTGAGCGTTTGAAAAATCTTGTTTTTGTATTTTAAACCTCCATACTAACCTGCTTTAGATCTATGATGTGCTTAGGTTAAAATATCCACAGATTAAGGACACAGAATCGGATATCTAAAAATGCTTTCAATTGGGAGCGCTGGGTGTTTCGGTACTACAAATTATGTTGTAGATCTGGAACTGATGGTATATTTTAGTTTGCAGACTCCTAACAAATGATTTTTATTTGTTACAAAAGCTGTAACTATACTAGACGATCTAACTGATGACGAGATAGAAATTGAAATGGTCGTAATTCTCTCTAGTGTAGGGGTAGTCAGTGACGAAGAAGAGGGAGACGAGGGCAACAGAGACTCTTTAATTGATCTTCCAAGTGATGTTGCAGAGGCGATAGAGCTTGATATCATCCACGCTTCCATAAAAGACGATGTAGCAGGAGATGATCTATCCGGACTTCCTTCTGTTTTTACTTTGGATGCTGATGATTTAGACGACGTTCCACTAAACCGTCGTAGGAAAACAGCTCCAACAGTGTCGCAAAAAAAGTCGTCAAAACTAACATCTAAAAAATCTGAACCTTTGAAAGAAAAACTCAAAGAATATGCCAAAATGGAAAGAGATGGCATAGTGCTGAGGTCTTCTATCAGAATCACTACCAGGACTGGGAGGCAAGCTCATGTTAAGCATACCTAAACTCAAGGTTTCTTGTCAGTTTTAGGATGAAACTATTCGGGCAATGATCATATGGGAAACAACACGATATGCTTCTCAGAATGTTGATATTAGCTTCACCTTGAGCGTTGAAGAACTTGACAATTTTTGGGGAATTTTGCTACAATGAGGATATCATCACCTTCCCAGTGAAAGAATGTACTGGTCCCGGCCAGGCGACCTAGTCATTCCTATAGTTGGGCAAGTCTTAACCCGAATTAGTTTCTGAAGATAAATAAAAACTACCTTTTTCAAATAATAATAAGCTCCGGCACAGCGGTAAAATAGCTAAAGTGAGGCCACTAATAGACGCCATGAACACTAAACTTCAGCAATATGGGACGTTCTGTCAAAAAAACTTCCATGGACGAACAAATGATGCCTTTCTTTGGTCGTCATGGATGTAAAATGTTTATCCGAGGAAAACAGATTCTATTGGATACAAAGCATGGGTGCTATCTTTTACCAATGGGTGTCCTTACAATGATCTGTACTGTTGGAAGAGTGAGGAACAGTCAGCAAGGCCTCTAGGTCCACAGGTGGTCACAAACCTATTGTCTGTAGTTGAAAAATCAGCCCATCACGAAGTCGTCTTTGATAATTTCTTCACAAGTCACGATCTTCACACACAGCTTCACTTGCAAATATTTCGTGCCACAGTCACTCAACAGAAAAATCGCTTGAAGGCATGTTGCCTTGAAGTAAAACAAAAGTTATCAAAAAGAAGGAACGTGGTTATTATGCCTACATGTCATATGGAGGGGTTTAGGCTGTAAAATTGAAAGATAGCAGAGCTACTTGTTTAGCGGCAAACTACGACTCTATAAGAGTCGTTCTTTGCTTCACCAGCAAAGAAAATGGTTTTATTTGCCAGGACGAAACTTGCGGTCCAGGTCATGGAGGGAGCTCAGGAATACCGCACATCTACCCTTAGAAATCAACCACTCATGCACTGTGACAACAGAGAAGTAGGATTGATGCCACGAATACAGAAAAAACACACTACTAGAGTGCAGATTGTATCAGGCTTCGCTTACAAATGTGTTACGAGCAATTCCATACCTAACTTAAGTTTATCTTTTGTACTAACACTTATTAAACACACACAAAAAGATATGTATCCATATATATCCTTCAGTTTCAAGGACAACATTAACACCCAACGTTCTCACGTGGGAACATAGTACCATCGTTACACCGTTATTCCAAAAAAATGTTTGATACCAAAAATCCTTATGTTAAATTCCTATTTCACCGCACTAAAGCAGCCATCCCAAATTTAACGGTAACTGGTCTTGGGCGTTATTGAGTTAACATGGTAAAATAAAGGTAAGGTAATGGTAGACAAAGAATACGGCATTGTATTTTACAATCCCTACCGGCGGTGGTGATCTCCGTTTCATGACCCTTCCGCCAAGTGCAAAGGGGGGCTGGGGACAGCCATCCTGTGCTTTCACAGGCCCTTCCTTTTTACCTTCCCAAATTTCTCCAGGAACCCGTTTAGAGCTGGGTAAATTCAGGTTGAGCTTCCAGAGTCATGCCGCTGACTCCATTCAAACTAAATAACCAGCGAAACCAGGACTCGAACCTATGTCTTTACGCACCAAGGGTTTCAAAGGACGGCTGCGACAGTGTAAAATAGAACCTATGTCTTTACGCACCAAAGGTTTCAAAGGACGGCTATGACATGGTAAAATAGAGCTTTCTATTCTCATTAGTTGTACACAAGCAATGTAAATTTCAAATTATCATATTTTCATTTTCTGGCTCTAACGTTATTTCTTTTTACACTGAAGACGACAATAACAGAGGTGTTTTTGTTTTTCAATTGAATGGCAAATCTAGTTCTGGCTATCGTTGTATGATTTCTACTTGAGGTGCCAGTTATGTATCTCAAAACATCAATTATCGCCTATTCCCAGCATGGATTCTCTTTTTCGATTGAGTAACCACCCTGTTTCAGCCTCTCTTTAACATTTACAAGTTAAAATACCGGTAAAAAAAAACACTTCTTAGAAAAATCTCCCAAGTATCAAGTGTCTCTAAAGCCTGCTATGGATTTTCTTTCTCATTTGGGTGGTAACCATGGCCCGGCTTCTCTGAACATTTACTAGTTGACCCACCAGTCATAAAATACGTCTCATCAAGATTCCCCGAAGCTTTAACTATTTTGGAGGCCTGCCATAGATTTTCTTTTTAGTTGAGGGGCAACCATGTTTCGGCCTTTTAATATAATTACCAGATGAGGCACTGGTCAAAAGACCTTCCTTATGAAGATACAGTGAAGAATCAACTATCTCAGATATACAATCTATTTTTTCAGTTGAGTGACAACCCTGGTTCAGCCTCTCTTTAAAATTTACTAGTTGAGGTATCAGTTATAAAAAAAACTTATTACAAATCTCCCTTAAGGTATCAACCATTTCAGACGCCCGCCATGGGTTTTGTTTTTTAGCTAGGTGACAAACATGGTTCAGCCTCTCTACATAATTGCTAACTGCACACAAGTCAAAAAACATTCCTCATCCGGATCCCTCAAAGTATAAACTATCTAGGAGGGCTGCTGGGGGATTTCTTTTTAGTTGAGGGGAAACCGTGCTTCTGTCTGTTTATATAATTACCAGATGAAACACTGATTATAAGACCTTCCTTGTGAAGATCCACTGAAGAATCAACAATCTCAGATATATCAAACATTTTTTTTTTCAGTTGAGTGACAACCCTGGCTCTGGCTCTCTTTAAAATTTACTAGGTGAGGTACCAAAGTAACTTATTACATTAAAAATTTTCCCCCAGATATAAACTATTTCAGACACCTGCCACGGGTTATGTTTTTTTGTTAGGTGAAAACCATGGTGCGGCCTCTATACATAATTGCTAACTGCACATCAGTCATAAAACATTCCTCATCCTGATCCCCCGAAGTACCAACTATACTGGAGGCCTGCCATGGATTTTCTTTTTAGTTGAGGGACAACCATGGTTCGGTCGGTTATATAACTACCAGATGAGACAATAGTCACAAGACTTTTCTTATTTAAAAAAAAAAAGATAGTTATAATTAAATTTTGAAGAATAACTATCTCAGATATATATGAAAAAAACTTTTCAGTTGAGTGACAACCCTGGCTCATTCTCTCTTTAAAATTTAGTAGTTGAAGTACCAGTTATAAGAACTTATTACAAATCTCCCCCCAGATATAAACTATTTCAGACACCTGCCACGGGTTTTGTTTTTTAGTTAGGTGAAAACCATGGTGCGGCCTCTATACATAATTGCTAACTGCACATCAGTCATAAAACATTCCTCATCCCAAACCCCTGAAGTACCAACTATACTGGAGGCCTACCATGTATTTTCTTTTTAGTTGGGGGGCAACCATGGCTCGGTCGTTTTATATAACTACCAGATGAGAGAGTAGTCACAAGACTTTTCTTGTGAACATCCATTGTTGTTCATTTCTTATGAACATCCAAAAAAAAATTCAGTGGAGTAACAACCCTGGCTCAACCTCTCTTTAAAATTTACTAGTTGAGGTACCAGTTATAAGAACTTATTACAAATCTTCCCCCATACATAAACTGTTTCGGACACCTGCCATGGGTGTTGTTTTTTAGATAGGTGAATACCGTGGTACAGCCTCTCTACATAATTGCTAACTGCACACCAGTCATAAAACACTCCTCATCCCGATCCCCTGAAGTACTGACTACCAGGGAGGGAGGCCTGCCATGGATCTTTTTTTAGTTGGGGGGGGGGCAACCATGGTTCGGTCGTTTAATATAATTACCAGATGAGACACTAGTCACAAGACTTTTCTTATGAAGATCCACTGAAGAATAATTGTTTCAGATATTTAAAAAAAAATCTTAGTTGAGTGACAACCAGCTGCCTGCCATGGGTTTTGTTTTTTAGTTAGGTGACACGTATGATTCAGCCTCTCTGCATTAGTGCATTATTGCTAACTGCACACCAGTCATAAGACACTCCTCATCCGAATCCCCCGAAGTACCAACTATCTTAGAGGCCTACGATGGATTTTCTTTTCTTGTTGAGTGGTAACCATAGTTGAGTGGTAACTCATCTCTAGTTGAGGCACTGGACATAAAACACTTATTATGAAGAATCGCCAAAGAATCAACTTTCTCAGAGGCCTACCATGGATTTTATTTTAGGTTAGTAAAAACCTTGGTTCGGCATCTCTTTATGCAATTAAAGTATCAGGCGCCGGTCATAAAACACTTCTCATCTCGCATTTCAAAACTAATAGTACTGTTAGATAACAGCGTGATCTTGCTTCAAGATGTAATTCATCATTTTTAGCTTATGCAAATGAGTACAGTTTAAACCAATAAGGATATGCCACGCAGCTTGATAAGTTTACTTATGGTGAAATCCGATTTGTCCAAGATGGATATTTCAGATGTTAAGATCCGTTACCAACTGAGACGGTTACAATTTTAGTATAACATGCTAATGCAGAAAAACATTCTGGTAAAAGGAAAGAAGATTATTTAATAAATCATTGATAATATCTACATCCAATGGCATACCCAGGGGGAAGGTACTGGGATTGAAACCCCCCCCCACCCACCACCCCCCCCCCAAAAAAAAAAAGTCTGACTCTTAAAAAAATAACAAAAATGTATATGAACAAATTTTGATACGTTTTGTAAAAAGAAAAAATTTAACAGTGTCAAATCACTGGTCATCTTGCCCTGTGTCTTACCATGAGGCAGACGCTGAGGTTTGTGGAATACACTGCTGATTTTGGATAGATGGAATTCAAAAATAGCTTCCAATGTCATACCAGGGTATTCAACCCCCTCCCCCTTCCCCTGGACTCATGAAGCACCGACCCTATAACAAGAAAAGATCCCTCAAGAAGCAATCTGAAGTGGGAGAAAGAATTACTCTTTCTAATGCCGGTTGTATGGATCAAGTACCGCTTTGTGCTGATGGCTGACTCGTAGTGAGGGACATTCCCCATCCTTTTGAAGGTTGAACCTTGCCTTTCAAGGTCAGTCTGAAGCTGGCAGAGGGGGTTCTTTGGATGGGGAAAAACAATTGTGGACACCTTAACAATATCAAGGAGGGCTTTTAAACAAAGGAAAAAAAGAGATAGGCAAGGGATATCTCAAAATGACCACCCCAAAGGATGCAGCAATAGCCCACGGGCTGCTTTTGCTAGTTTTTCCCTTTTTTCTGTTCGAAGGCAATGGGCTTTGGGTACCTGATCCTCGACTCAGTTTTGACTCCACCCGTAATAATAGTAGTAATACTAATAATAATAATAAACAGAATGTTAAGACTTCTACAACCCTTACCTTGTTACTGAGAAATGAAGATTATTGCTAAAATGTTTTGTTTCTTCGTTCAAACATGTTTAATCAATCATTTGAATACAAATGTTCCCTTAAATTTGGTATAGATTGCTTTTAATACTTATTATTACTTTTATAGCTTTAAAAATCATCATGAAACTGATCGAGGAAGAATACAAATATATTAACGGGGTTAAGCCATCTTCAGCACATGGCAGTGGGGCTGTATCTTAGTACCGCAAAAAATAAATTTAGGCGGTTTTCCATGTACGATTTATCTGAAAAAAATTCCTAAAACAGAGAAATATGGTTTTCCCTTAATGCTTGCTTGGTATATTGGTTAGAGAATTTGTTTTTCATTTAAATGGTCTGAGCGATTTGGTCAAAAATATTTTCTGAGCTAAGCACAAAAATGGATGGAAAGTGGCTTTGATTGTATTCCATAATATAAAACTGTTTTGTTTAATTCCATTTATTTTTATTTATAACTAACTAGGCTGAAATCTGCAGAAAACATGGTTTTGTTGGCAGGCTCTTGCCGAGAGCTAAACATACCTCCAAGCCGATTCCAGGTGCTCAAGATCCAGACAAAGACCCATTCTTCAGCACCAAAGGCAGGACTATCATTTTAGAAATGGAAACCCTCAGGCAGGTAGGGGATTATAGATCTGGCATAAATTCAAGCATGGATTGAGCAGAATTTGTACCATATAAGCGGGGCACATGTTTAGCTCATGATATGAGGTTTTCAGCCACAAGCATAAAGAGAATACATCTTTCAATCATACAGATCAAAGATTTTAGGACGCTATAGACACTAAATTGTGCTAATTTAAGCAGTTTTCAAACGTCTTCTTTTTGTGGGTAGAGTACGCCTTAATTATGGCCATTATTAAAAGTGGTTAGAGTTCTATTATTATTTGCTTACAGCAAGAGAGTAAAATAAGGCTCAGCCATTCTGTTTACGGGAAATCTAAATTATCTAAAGTTTCTCAAAATAAATATATCAGCAATTGAAATTGAGTAATTAACAGCTTTATTAATTTAGTCTCATAGTTCTTTCAACAGCTTCGAAATTAACGTCACAGTTTTCATTGTGCACAAAAATAATTTCACAAATATTTCTATAAAATTTCATAGTTCCCTTCTGGATTAGCTCTTTCAAGTATCCAGTAATCTGAGACATTGGCATATTTCCTTTAAATCAGACATCAGGCACGTATGGAAGCGAGTGAGCGTTCAGATCCGTGTCCCCTGTCTCCAAAATCTTAAAGTATTTACTATTATTTTGCTTGTTTTCCTTGTAATTCACCTATTTTTGTGTTTTTAAAGCTTAACTCCAACGCCCAATTTTTTTTTTTTTCATTTTCCATAAAATTATTATTTAAAATCATACGATGCTATCTAAAAATATATAAATTTACTTAATATTGGGAATATTTACATTTTTGTAGCCTAACTCTATAGTTATGTTTGCGAACCACCATAGAGTAGATGAACATTATCGTCTCCTTTCTAATTTCTGATTAATTATCTAACATTATCTAACTTTCAAATTATCTAACATTATCTAACATTGAAAAATAGCCCCTGTAAATCCTTCAGTCACATTCCACAAAAACAGAACAGGCCTAAACTATATTTTTACTGAGTTATGTTTTTTACACATTCTTGTGTAAAGTTTTATGGTGGACAAATTAATATGCAATATTTCCATAAATTCAAAAATTTGGTAGTAATCCAGCCTCGAAACTTAGGTCTAAGAATTAAAAATAAATCGCTTTTGAAACTAAAAATTCTGTACGAAATGAATTTAAAATTGAAAATACCCCTCTGAAATAGTATCAAAAACACAAATTAATTTCAAGTCCCTGATTCACTAGATTACCAGCTGAGCCCAGACTCATCAGTTGTTTCAACTGGACGTCGTTGACACGTGTGCTTAGCTGGACATCAATTTCTAGCCATTATAACTAGGGACCAATCAAGGCTACTTCTGAAAGAGGAAGCAAATTGTGATTGGTCTAAAATGATTACACTTACACATCCATGTTTAGCTAAACATGTTGTTAACTGGCCGTAAGTCCCATTCACGTGTATGTTGAGCTAAAATATCAACGTATAGGCATAATCATTATCTGCTAGTTTATTCATATTTCAAAAGCACCTCAGATTGATCCGAAGTAACTATGGCTAAAAATTAGTGCATTGCTCAGCTCAAGTGTGAATGGGGCTTTAACAAAAAAATTTACTACCGCCAAATTTGAAAAATTCAATTTTGTGTTTTTTTTTTTTTTTTTTTTTTTTTTTGCTTGACACTGCAGGGTGTAATTGCAACTGCTAAAACTGCAAGGCTTGGTTGATTTGCGTTCCCATGTTTGTAAGACGTAGTACACTTCCACTTTTGTTCGTCGCCTTTTTATGATACCATGACAATTGATCAACTCCTTAAGTGTAATTTCCAATTAAATTTTAACTAAAACCAAGAATTAGCTAACACTATTTTGAGCCATTTAGAATTTTTCAGGAAATCAGAAATTGTGTGAAAAATCCGATTGGCTAAAATTAACGCTAGAAAATCTCAATGTTACTAACACCTCATTGTGAATAGGCCTTTACTTAAGTTCCTTGTAACCTTCACGTTCTATTTGGTGTAGCTTTTATCTCCACAGCACAGGCTTTAATCCTTACCAAATAATTTAGATCAGTATCTTTACCCTACAGACTTTACAAATTGAAAATACTAATTACCTGTTGGCCAGCTCCAGTTATGCCGTTAATAGCTGCACTCTGAGCAGCTGCTGCAGCCATAGTCGCGGCTGTGAAGTTTCCATAAGCAGCTGATGGATAAAATCCTCCCATCGAGACCATTGGATTGGCTACCCCTAAAAATTAGATTTTAATCACTTTGTGGATAAACATTGAGAAACAAAAATTATCAAAAAGAGACGGTTTATTTGAAGATGCAGTAACTATGTATTATAGGAAATAGTAAAAGTTGCTCAGATAAGCTTCTTTTCTTAGTAATCACCCCATAATTAGTTAAAGCTATATAATATCCTGCAAGTTTTGACAACTATTATTATTAGTTGTTGAAAAGAAAGAAAACACTGTGAAGTTTAATTTTACTTCGTTCTGTTTTCTTCTTTTCTGTTTTCTTCGTTCTGTTTTTCTTCTTCTTTTTTATATTTTTTCGCTTTTCAATTTTTGAAGTTTTAGATCAACTTGGAGTCATACCGTTCATGGTTTGGTTCCTGTTTTCTCTTCGCTGTTTTTCCCTGTATTGTTTCGCTTCTATTTGTATTCTACTGAGAACAACATGGTCGAGGATCTTATTAGAATACTTGGATGTCTTTACTGGCAGAGAAAGTAGTTTTACCTTCTTCCCTTTTTTAATTATTTTCATTTCATTCTGCTTGTCTGGAATTACAAATTATCTGAATTACATTTTTGAAATTGGTTTCGCTTGGAAGTTGTTTCACCTAAGAACCAATCTTTAGCGTAGATCTATAATTTTTTTTTTTTTTTAATATGTCCATTGCTAAAAGGGAATACGTCTAAAGACACTCGGAATTCACGAGGTCAAAAAGAGCTAAGCTATTTTTTTAGATAAGACATTAGATTCGGTCAAGCAAAACGACCGAAAAGTTTTGCTAGACATGTTCCGTTTGCGCAGTCTGGCTGAAATTTTCTCGAAATAATTAAAATATTCCAGAAAAATACAACCTAACGATTTCATTAAGCGAATTCTAGCTGATTGGTTTGGTTGATAGTGAAGTTGAGAGAAGCCTTCTTAAACAAATTCTTAAAACAAACCAAAACATTAAGCAAAGACAACCTAAGACTTTGCTAAGTGAATTCTGAATTCGATCTAGAAGTGAATTCTAGATCGTGGGTTTCATTAATAATGAAGCTCCATCAAATCATTCCAGAAGAAATTTCAAAATAAATATTCCTATAAGCAAGGAAGACATGGAAGCTTTTTTAGTGCTCAGAACTATCTTTAGAGAAAAAGAAAATTAATAAATTTTAACAAAACTAGTCGAATAAAGACATTCTAAGCCCGAATGCTTCTCGAATATATTTAGCATTATGACAAATGAACATCAGATACATTTTAAAATGGTTTTTATAGGTTTATTTTAAAAGCTGTTTCCAAAGAGCTCGTTAAGGTTTTTTCCGTGATTGAAAAGCACCGAAGGACATTACAAAGAATCAAAGACTAAATGACATCTAAAATTTTATTGATAACATTCGATTTCAGACAGATCTTAGGCTTAAATCTACGTGGTACCATTAATATTATATATCAAATATGATCGTTTTGACGAACATTGTAATATTAATATCAAATTAAGGTTTTATTATCCTCAAGGCAAAAAAAAAATTATCTATAATCAACGTTTTTCAAAAACAATAGAAAAACAAAAAAGAATTCCGTTTTTTTTATCTCCTGTGAAATTTGTGATGTGTAACACCGTTTTTTTATGTTTTTTTTATTACTAAAACTAGTATGGCAAAAGTGTTTTTATGCGAACAGACATAAATTCTACACATAAACCTCACAAAATGGTTTTTCGTCGGAAAGAATTAAATTTCAGTTTTTTCGGGAAATAGAACAGACTTTCTTACAAAAAAAAACATAAAAAAATATTGGAACTCATAGAGCCTTTGAAACTAACTGAAAATATAGTTAGCTAAGTACTAATATATAAATATTCCACAAGTTCTCTATCCGTAAAAAGATAAATTGCAGCTTATTGAGCTAAAGTGAAACAAGTAAATAATTACAATAGGATTAAATTAGCGCTTTTAAATGCAGTTAAATAACTGCATTTGGCTATTGAACACTAAAAGTAAAAAAATCATTTGCAATTAAACACGGGGTTTGTGGAAAGGTCTATTGTAGGAACCGTTATTTCCGAGTCATTTTACGAACGCTACCTATGTAGCCACTAGCAACAGCAACTGAAATGAACGGTCAGAACATACGCAGATAAAACGAAAATTGCATGCAACGCCACTTTGGATCTCTCTTTTGAATTTTATAATGGATATTTGTCCACGGAGATGGTTAATTCAGTGAGCAATAAGACATTACACTTATAGTATTTCATGAGATATTGTGATACAGAGCATAAATGTCATATAATAGCGAAAACACTGATAAATACGTTGTGATTTTTCTCATGGTCGCATTTGTTAAATTTCTCATGCATGACACACATTGCGTGATTACACCATGTTTGATGCTTAGCAGACTCATGAACTGCATTGTCGTCGTAAAATAGGAAATTTTAGCGTAACTACTAGCTTTTTTTTATTTTCTGAAAAATTATCACATTCACAACACAGGTTTGACAAATTTACTAAAATTTCGTCACGTACCAATTTCACCAAATTTTACTGAGTAAAATTTGCAGATTGTTATCTAAGAAATTGTTTGTATTAACCATACATTTTACTCAATTCAAGATACTTTTTTGTAAATTTACGAATTTATAAAATGGAGCTTGTTTATCCCTAATGAACTTAAATATTACACAAAAAAACGTTACGAATTAAAAAAAAAGTGCTTTGAAATTTATAAAATTATTAGTTAGATTTTTAATGCTCAATTTAATTTTAATTTAATGCCACAGTTAACATTCAATTTTAAATTAAAAAGAAATTGTTCGATCAATTTTCTTCTTCTTTTTTTTGCTGGAGCTGAAGTGTGTTTTATGCTTCAGTATCTTAATTGACTGCTGTTACATGTGAATGAAATTCAACGGAATTTCATCTTGAAATAGACTAAGATATTTCTATATGTAGCTTCTTAAATTAGATCCCCAATTGCATTTTTAATCATTTACAATTATTTCTACGGTCTATTGACCAAGCTATCTTTGGCTTTTTTATCCCCCTCACTCTCTCTCTCTCACTGTTGGACCCAGGGGGGAGGCCAACCCCCCTCCCCAGTTTTTTTTCTGGCACCCTCTTTCCCTGTCTTTCCCCTTTTTCTTTAAAATAAATCTGTCAATTTGGTCAATTATTGGCACCTTTGTCACATTCCCCCCCCCAGATTTTGCTCATTGGCAACCTTGTCACATTCCCTCCCCCCCCCCCAGATTTTGCTCTAGATTCGCCTCTGTCTGCCTGTCTGTCTGTCTGTCTCTCTCTCTCTCTCTCTCTCTCTCTCTCTGTTTGTCTCTCTGTCTCTCTGTATCTCTGTCTCTCTCTCTCTCTCTGTCTCTCTCTCTGTCTGTCTGTCTCTCTCTCTGTCTCTCTCTCTCTCTCTCTGTCTCTCTCTCTCTCTCTCACTCTCTCTCTCTCACTCTCTCTCTCTCTCTCTCTCTCTCTCTCTCTTCCTCTCTCTCTCTCTCTCTCTCTCTCTCTCTCTCTCTATAAAGTCCCTGAGGCTTGTAACATTCATATGTCTCAGCAATATACGATTTGGTCCATATTTGTTCTCAATGGCAGTTTTGAAACGCAATTTTAAGAAAGAACAATATTTTAACGTTGGGACTTTCAGTTACTGAACGTAAACTATAAGTAGAGAGAGTTATTTTCCAATAGATAATTGATGCTTTTGCTCCACGATTTCTTACAGATTCCCATTTTTTTGTGCAGTGACGCAAGCCACACTACCACGTATTATGGTGTCGTGTACTATCATACGTATTTACGTATTTGCGTATTTATATTTACGTGATTTGGAATTATTGGAATGAATTATCTGAGAGCCAATTATGTTTAAAATTTGAAACCATAATACAAGTTTGTTTATCATGTTTAGATATCATACTTAATCGCCAGAATCTATTTATTGCCAGAAATTGTTCGTATTTATGCTATTTAAGTACTCATAGTATATTAGTTGATATGGTTACTTTTATAATGAAACAGCCCATGGGATGAAAATCCTTAACCGTAATAGCTTGGCTATATTTAATTTGTCGAAACTCTAAGAGATACATCCAGAGATTCGTCGTCAAATAGTATGTTACTGCAAGAATGTTTTTTTTTTGTCAATAAATGGGAATAACTTGTAGTAAGAATAAACTATTCCATTTTATTTTCTTATGTTATTTTCATTTTATATTTTTGAGCATTTTTGTTACTGTTGCGTTGATACTGTTCTCATTTAAAATTAATGAGAGGTGCTGAGAATATCCAGCCTCAGACTGCTGTAAATGTACTAAGGAACTGTTGCGTCGATATACTTAGAACGTTTTTGGAAGTAAAAAAGAGGACAAACTATTTTGAAAAAAAAACACGAAACAACACAAATAAACACGAGCTTTTATGTATCTAAGGACACAATAATATAGAAGACTAATAGTAAAATATTGTACTGGCATGTTAACAAATTGAGAGGGAGTAGTCAATCCGGACGTGGCCCAGTTAAAGATAGGAATGGGACAGCAATTAGCGACAAGGAAAAAACTAAAGAGAGCTGGGCCGAACATTTTGAGAGTTTTCTAAACCGAGACAGAGTTGCAAGAGAAAATACAGAGAAAAATAAACAAGTTTGTGATACCTTGGATTTGAAGGAAGATATGTTTTGTGAGGAAGAATTAGCGACAGTATTAAAAAGATTAAGAAATTATAAGGCCCCAGGTGCTGACAGGGTTATAAATGAATTTCTTAAATATGGTGGCTCTGAGGTTAGAAATAAGTTACTGAAGATTATTAACATGATTTTTGAAAAAGGGGAAGTATCTAACGATTTTAGAAAAACCTTAATTAAGCCACTTTATAAGAAAGGTGATGAAAGCGAGCGTGGTAATTATCGAGGCATTAGTCTGGTCTCTGTAGGTAGTAAATTACTTAGTAATATGATACTTTTTAAAGTGAGAGATGCCGTAGACAAAGTTTTAAGAGAAGAACAGTGCGGTTTTAGAAAAGGTAGAAGATGTGTTGACCAAATTTTCACTCTTAGACTAATAATGGAGAAGTGCCTGAGTTTTCAAACACCTTTGGTCCTCAGTTTCATAGATTATGAGCAAGCGTTCGATCCTGTTGATAGAAGAGGTTTGGTAAAGGTTTTATCCTTGTATGGTATACCAGACAAATACATTAAAGTGATTAGTGCTATGTACGAGAAAAACACTGCTGCAGTTAAGGTAGGAAATGAGGTTAGCAGCTGGTTTTGTATTAAATTAAATAAAAAAACAAGTTTTTTAAACTGAAAGTAAGGAGCGACATTAAAACTTAACACGAACAGAAATTATTCTTTATATGAAAGGGGCTGTCTCCTCCTCAACGACTCGCCCTTTACGCTAAATTTTTTTATTGTTTAAAAAAATAAATTCGTGAGACCGAGTAAAAAGTTATCGTACAGAGCGCGGCGGTGAGGAGGGGACAGCCCCGGTCATATCCGGCCGCCGGTCGGGTGGGTGTTTTTGGTAATGTCGCTCCGTACTTTCATTTAAAAAAACTTGTTTTTTTATTTAATTTTTGAACGTTTTTGAATAAATTCAGGTTTTGATCTTGGCTCACCGTACATAAATAATCAAAACAAAATTTTCATATTAATTTACTTTTATTTAGTTAAATGGCTTTCTCGAAACTTGTTTAATTATATTTACGAACGTTTTTATTAGTAATAAATATACGTAACTTACGAATTAACTTACGTAACGAACTTCTATATTCATATATTTTTAATCTATTTATAAGGGGGTTCGCCCCCTAGTCAATACCTTGCTCTTTAAGCGAAAGTTCGAATTTTGTTCCGATTCTTTAAAAATGACCGCTTAATCACAAAGGCCGTTAATTAGAATAAATAGCTATTATGAAAGTACTAAAAAATCTTTGGCTTAAAGAGCGAGGTATTGACTACGGGGTGAACCCAATCATATATGTAATATTTTCTGTTCGTTTGAAGTTTCGATGTTGCTGCTATTGCAGTTGAAATAGTTGTTTTTTTATATTAATTTTCTGATCTTGCTTTAAATAATGCTGGGAAGTCCGGCTTCCCTTTCATAGCAATGTCCCTTCCCCCATGAAAACTTCCTTCATGTAAAGCTCCTCCCCCATAACCCCCGAACCACCCCCCCCCCCACTACCAGGAAAAATTAACATTGGGTAAAATTCTTAACTTTCAGCCCTCCCCCCGGGAATTTTGGGGGGTTAAGTCATCTTAAAAGATCTACTTATAATATTTTCGAACAGGTTTAACAACCTGGCTATCTCAAAATTTTGATCGGGTGACTTTGGGACAAAAATCAGCATTGGAGGGGGGCTAGTTGCCCTCAAATTTTTTTGGTCAATTAAAAAGGGAAATATAAATTTTAATTTACATACCATGTAGCCCTCCAAATTTATTCTAGTAACCAGGGGTCGATACGATCACCCCTGGGAAAAAAAAAAAAACAAATAAACACGCACCCGGGATATTACGTATGGCAAAAAATTAAAAATTACAAAATTTTTTATATGGGAGCTTGAAATCTATAAATTAGGGTTCTCTGATACGCTGAATATGAGGGTGCGATTTTCATTAAGGTTCTATAACTTTTAGGGGGTCTTTCCTCCTTTTTTCAAAAATCAGCCAAATTTTCTCAGGCACCTAACTTTTAATGGGCACAATTAAACTTAATGAAACTTATATATTTGAAATCAGCATTAAAATATGATTCTTTTGATGTAACTATTGGTATCAAAATACCGTTTTCTAGAGTTTCGGTTACCATTGAGCCGGGTCGCTCCTTACTTACAGTTCGTTACCACGAACTGTTTGATCAGGAGTTAAGCAGGGTTGTGTTCTATCCCCCTTTATATGGATTATTTTGATGGACTTTGTTTTAAGGAGCACAGGAAAGGCAATGGGAGACCACGGAATCAAATGGGGAGGAAAAAGTTTCCTGGACTTGGATTATGCTGGTGATTTAAGCATCCTAGGTGAAAGTGTGAGCAAAATAAATGAAGTTTTAGAGGTTTTCAGGGTGCTAGTATAGGTTTAAAAATTAATGTTAAGAAGTCTAAGTCACTAAGACTAGCAATAAGTTAGCAAGAAAATGTGACGCTAGGTAAAATAAACATTGATCCAATAAACAGCTTCATTTCCCTTAAAAGGATTATTAGTGAAGATGGCGAGAGCAGTCAAAATGTTAAAAGTAGAACAGCCAAGGCCCAGGGCCTTTTTTCACAGTTAGAAAAAGTTTGGAAGAATAGGAAGATAAGTCTGCAAACCAAGATTAAAATATTAGAAGCTACAGTGATGACAGTGGCAAATATTGCTCTGAAGCATGGACACTCCGAAAAGTGGATGAAGATTTGCTAGACGTTTTCCAGAGAAATTGCTTAAGGATTGTTCTGGGTACACGGCTGACTGACCGTATTTAAAACAATAGGCTATATGAAAAATGTGATTCAATCCCGCTCTTTAGGGCTAGAATGAAAGAAAGGTTGAGGTGGCTAGGGCAAGTTTTGCGGATGAAGGATGACACATTGCCGAAGATTGTTCTTTTCGGCCAACCGTATAGGGCTTGACAGGAAGCAGGTCGTGTGGGGTGGGAGGACGTCATAAAGAAAGATTTTAAGGAAATGGGAACTTCGTGGGTGGGTGTAAAAAGGGAGGCTTTGAATAGATTGGGGTGGAGGAGGAGCGTGCGTAGCTGCGTTGGCCTCAGGCGACTTGGTGCTGCGGTGAGTTGTTAGTAGTTAGTAGTAGTAGCAGTTTTATTTGGTTAAATGGTTTTCTCGAAACCTGTTTAATTTTATTTACGAATGTTTTTATTAGTAATAAATATGCGTAACTTACGAATTAACTTACGTAACGAACTTCTATATTCATATATTTTTAATATTTATATTAGAGGGTTCGCCCACTAGTCAATACCCTGCTCTTCAAGCTAAAGTTCAAATTTTGTTCCAATTCTTTAAAAATGACCCCTTAATCACAAATGACGTTAATTAGAATAATTAGCTCTTATGAAAGTACTAAATAATCTTTGGCTTAAAGAGCGAGTTATTGACTAGGGGGTGAACCCAATCATATACGTAATGTTTTCTGTCGCTTTAAGTTTTGATGTTGCTCCTTACTTTCAGTTGAAAAACTTGTTTTTTTATATATAATTTCTGATCTTTTTTTAAATAATGCTGGGAAATCCGGCACCCCCTTCATAGCAATGTCCCTTCTCCCATGAAAACGTCCTTCATGGAAAGATCCTCCCAAATAACCCCCGAAAACGTCTGTATACTTCCCAATAACCAATACTATCTGTTAACATTGGGTAAAGTTCATAACTTTCAGCCCTCCCCCCGGGAACTTCGGGGGATTAAGTCATCCTGAAAGACATAGTTATCATATTTTCGACCATGCTGAACAAAATGGCTATCTCAAAATTTTGATCGGGTGACTTTGGGAAAAATATTAGCGTGGGAGGGGGCCTAGTTGCCCTCCATTTTTGGTCACTTAAAAAGGGAACTAGAACTTTTATTTCCGTTCGGTTGAGCCCTCCCACGATATCTAGGACCACTGGGTCGATACGATCCCCCCTGGAAAAAAAACAAACAAACAAATAAACACGCATCCGTGATCTTTCTTCTGGCAAAAAATGCAAATTCTACATTTTGGTAGATAGGAGCTTGAAACCTCTGCAGTAGGATTCTCTGATACGCTGAATATGATGGTGTGATTTTCATTAAGGTTCTATAACTTTTAGGGGGTCTTTCTCCCTTTTTTCTAAAATCAGCCAAATTTTCTCAGGCGCGTAACTTTTGATAGGTTGGACTAAA
The DNA here is from genome assembly GCF_049724085.1 of Artemia sp. Qi Xiang Cuo. Classification (NCBI taxonomy): domain Eukaryota; kingdom Metazoa; phylum Arthropoda; class Branchiopoda; order Anostraca; family Artemiidae; genus Artemia; species Artemia sp. Qi Xiang Cuo. The sequence continues at coordinate 45,001,369 of NC_142811.1, read as the reverse complement.
CTTGATGAAACTTATATATTTGAAGTCAGCATTAAAATCTAATTCTTTTGATGTATCTATTGGTATCAAAATTCCGTTTTCTAGAGTTTTAGTTACCATTGAGCCGGGTCGCTCCTTACTTACAGTTCGTTACCACAAAGTGTTTGATAAGCTATGAATATCAGATTAAAAAAAAGAAAAAAATACGAAAAACACCTTTTGAACTGGCGCAGCCAACATATTAAAATATTCTTAGGTACTATTCTAAGGGGTGTTGCATATTCTAAGAGATAAATCTAGGGATTCCGAGGTAGTTTGAGCATAATCCACAAGACTATACAATAGGAGGAGGATAAGAATGCGGACAAAGATACAAATATATCTGTATTTACAAAGAAATTCAACTTTCAGTTGAAGATAGACTCACCCTCCCTCTCTGATCTCAGTTCGTCGAGTCTAATGGTGCAGTTGGAATCTTCCTGTCTACTGCACTTAAAAGAGGGTGGGAGCAACCAGAATAAGCCCGGACGCCGCGGCTGGGGTGGCCCACTTTCATCAAATTTTTCATTTTGATTTGGCTTTTTTGCTTATATTTAATTGGAGAGGGGGCGCTGTAAATAATTTTTCGCCAGGCACCGCCCATCCTAGGAACATCTCTGACTTCAATTTATGAAATATGACTTTGTATCTAAAGGTAAAAAAAATTTCACCCGTTTTCCACAGACAAAACGGAGTACAGACACACCAGAATGATAAAATTTAGTATCCTTGGTCAGCATAAAATGGGTGGCAAAGACTGAAATAAATATAATCTTAGACTTTCTTGAAAAAAAACATGCATATCCTAGGTTTTGGCAGAGGACTGCCATATGTGCCACATATACACATTTTAATTTTTTCCAAATTATATGATATGAGGCAACGTGTTGAGCCGCCATGGGCTTGAGAACGTTCCATTTAAGTAAAGAGGGTGGAAATACGTGAATTAAATAAAGGGACCTTAAAAAATAATAGGAGAAATCGTAAGAAACTTCGTATTTTAAGGACGGGTCGAAGACCTTTCCCGTTATATGCCTGGAAGGATATAATAATAAAGCATCTTCCACCACCGTAAGTATTTAGAAGTCTGAGCCAAATGTAAAAAAAAAAAAAAAAAAAAACAGGAGAATTTCCCAGTGGGGTTGGAAATTCTCCCAGCCCACTGGATTTTCCCAGGAGGGTATAGGGCTAGTTTTCATACTAAGACGATTTTCCTTGTTTTAATCTTTCACCGCTATTTAAATAAGTTTTTTAAATGTATTGTTTTAGTTCTATCATAAAAATAATTATATGAGTGGCCAACTTGTAAGCTGAGGGTTCCATAAGCTGATCGAAAAGTATTATTCATTGTGGAAAAACAATTAATACGAAAACCAGAAGCTTTGACTACGCTTGAAATAATGGAGTATCTTCCATTATTACCACCCAGCATCCTGGGCATGAATATTGTATTGTTACGCTTTAGAAAATTCTTTGTACATCAATCAGCTATGATCACGAGGGTCCAAGATTAAGTGTCGCTAATAAACGATTCTCGTACCCTTGACGGTAATAAAAAATAAGCATTTTAAAGTGTTTTATTTTCCGGAAAGAGAACAAAGCATTGATGATTAGACAATGGATTGTTGTATAGCCTGTTACATCTGCTTTTAACGCTTTTGTGTTGCTGATACACTGTTTAATCGACCGCGGGAATATAGCGATCCACTCAAACATAATTGAGGAATGCCTGCGATTGACGCCTAGCTGTTTACATATTACCCCCTTCTTACCCTCCACACAATACGCTTTTGGGGGCGGAACAAACTCGAACTCTACACCTGGCTTCATGGTAAATTGTTATCCTCTTGGAACAAAGAATAGGAGGTCTGTCCTCACTAGTTTACTGGAACGCGAGGGTTTATTGTCCTGTTATGGAAGAGATTCCCAGGAAAATTTGTATGCTTAGGCAAAGAGCAATTGACGGCAATATATTCCCCTCCTTATTGTGATTAAATTTGAGCTTTTTAAGATCTATTTGTTCTCTATTGACAGGAAAAAGATTCCTGATTAGATGTTAGTCAGCTGTAAGGACTCTAAGTGAAAATTAAATTTTATTGTTTGAACACGTTGAGTAGAAACTTACACACGCATATATATATATATATATATATATATATATATATATATATATATATATATATATATATATATATATATATATATATATATATATATATATATATATATATATATATATATATATATATATATATATATATATATATATATATATATATATATATATATCAACAAATTAAGAAACACTCGATATTCCCTTTTTGATGAAAAAGACTCCTAGTCAGCTAACTCCAAAACCCAAAGCAATCTTAAGATGAAATAGAAGCTCGCTAATTTCAGCACCGTTCGAAAACCAATAAATAACATAATAGTACCTTCTTGAATATAAGGTGTCACATACTTTGATAGTTTTAACCCAAAAAAAAGTTAATTCGTATGACTTTTTGTGTATGGTTAGGAAGGGAGGGTGGTATGCACGAACGGAGAATCTACTATATATGGTCTGGTGCTGATTTCAATTTTCCTAGCTTAACCGTGGGATTAGCAAGTAATAATCCCACCGGTACTTTGTATACGTGGAAACAATATCACACTATCTGCATTACTTTATAGATTTTTCAACAAGGTAATGCACGGAAAGTACCAATCGGTATCCTAATCTTCAGATACCTTTAAACTTCCTTGGTACCGATTATAGCAATCTTAGATCCCAAGAGACCTAAAGCCAGATACTGAGGAGCCGACTTTAGCTTCAACTTGAGTTATGAAAATCCCCAGGAGTATGAACTAGAAACAAAAAAGAAAATTCGACATCTTGTTAACAGCCGTGCAAGGGCCAAAGGCCCGAACTACCGACTTGTAGCGAGTGAAATGACTGGAGTGAGGTGACGTCATTGTATACTTGTGAGGGCTGAGGGCTTAAACTCTTTATAGTTATGCAGTTTTTGGTAGTTGTAGGCGCCAAATTTAAAATAAGGAATGTAGATTCCCATTTGTCTTTGGGAATCAACGTTGAAAAATAAAGTGATATTAAGCTTAAAACAAATTTCGTATGAATCAGTGGGAGGGGAAGCCCCTGCTCCTTATGCCAAAGTATAAAAAGCGCATAAAAATGTCACAAATACAGCCGGCTGGTGACAAAAACGTTGTCAAAACTTAGCTGATTAGTTTTGCCTATGTATTTTCACAGCCCAACCTGGCATTATTTGCAAAAACGTTACAATGCCCTAAAACATCCTGATTTTAAACCACAAAAAAAAACAAAAAAAGAAAAATCGGAAAGTCACGGTTTTCTAGTATGAGATGGGTCCAGCGGGCAAAATTTTTCTATTTATTTTGGGGTCCTTTGTGCTTAAACTAATACAAAAGACTTTATTATTATACCACATAAATTATACCGAAGAGTTAGACAAATTGGTGTTGACGAACAGTTGTTTGCAAAAGAAAAAGGCTTTTATCTGACCTTAATGATAAGATAGACGTACTTATAGTAAGCATCAATTTCCATATGAGAAAAAAGACCCTGCTAAGATATAGGGATGCAAATCGGACCAGTTGAATTGATGTATGTCATTTAGTAAAACAAATCATGAATATCCTTTGACAAAAAAGAAAAGAAATAACCCTTGACAAAAATGTTAGATGCCACCTTTTGTAATATTACCGCGTCCCATATCATATGCCCCTTTTTTTAATTTTTCTTAAATGGGTTTGTGGTGCCATCAATGAGTTTCACAATTTGAAATAAAAAGGAATAGTTATTTATAGTTCATATAATTACCATCAATAAAGGTCTTAAAAACATCTGGGGTGATTATCAGGGGTTTACCAGTCCCAAGCTTTACAAGGGAGAACACAAACCTTAGTGACGTTGACTTTGACCAGCCACGTTAGTGAAGGACCCATAAAAGGTCTTTAGTCCTTGCCCACGAAAGGTACCTCAAAAAGCTAGTGGTTTTTCCGTAGTTGTATATATTGTTCATCTCGCGAGAGTGTTTCTAATTTTTTTTAGTTTTTTTTAATTGAGTCTTCTCCAAGAGAAGTTATGCTCGTCGCCCCCAAGAAATCTCTGCGTGTTCAGAAGACAGCAGTACCTGAATTACTCAAATTGCAAGCAGGGCCAGATAGAGGGGGGTAACACAGATTGAACCTCCACCCCCTTCCCACTTCCCCCAAAGTTTTGTCCGATTCTTAAGCAAGTAACAAAAATAAATATAAACAAATTTTTGTTGTGTTTTGTAAGTTTTTTTTAACTCCCCACAGACACAAATGCCCCCCCCCCCTGAAAAAAATCCTAGATACAACCCTGCTTGCAGAAGATTTTACTTTTCAAGCGCAAATCTAACGGAGCCAAAAAATTACTTTGGCAATCCGGTTTTCTAATTGAAGCCTGAAAATGCAGCCAACTTCGTAGAACTCTATTGCATCTTCTGATATTTTTCGGTACTTAACAAGGTTGAAGGTTTTAACTTTTACTGAACCAAGTTGTAACCTCCAGCAATTATTTATTGTAAGTACGGTTGTTTAGCAAGCGTTACCATTAAGACTAGCTAGATGCAAACACTTTGAATGCAGAGATTAAACCTACAATACCATTAACTGAATCGGAAACTAAAACTCATTGAGCTGAATGAGAGCTAAGCCTTTAAACCAGTCTTTAAGTAACGAGTGCATTGAAATGAAAGCAATTTTCACCTACTCAGGACCCTTCTTGGGACTATTTACGTCTACAAACCACGATTTTCTAAGGCTTTTCTTTTAGTTGTTTGAATTTTCTGAAGCTTTTGGGACGCTACCACTGTTTTCGTCAGTGTTGCCGCGTTAAAGAAAACTAATTAATTAAATTTGAGAACGCTTTTCTTCCGTAAAAAATTCAAACACTATCAATTGATTAATTACCCATTAGTCAATTTAAAGCTGAGTTACCTGTGGGGTTGCTTGGTAAGTACACCTTCGAAATAGATTGAGATTGATGGAATTAAAAATCATAATAATTGTTTAATCTTTTCGCCTTGGGATCATGACATTATGTAGTTTTATTGTGTGTGGAATATTTATGTAGAAAACTACACTCTCTTAAGGTGTTGGGTATCATATGTTTTTATGTAGTCTTTAATTGATTTTTCACCGACGCTTCTTTTTTTTATTAAATTTGGTGCCTGCTATCATCAAAAACTTCACCACAACTTAAGGACGTCCTTATGAAGTCGAATATCCGATTTCCGTTTTATATAAAATAATTATGATATTGCAACTCTTCACCAAGCTTTTGTCTTGCCTTTAATTACTTTTCGTAAATATCCTTCCAATTTCAACAGCTATTTCCTATTACAAACAAGTTTAGATTATATTTAAAATATTAAAATAATAGAACCTATGAAGATAATTTTATTTGCGCTTTGCTGTTAGTCCTATTGCTCCATGGTTGTTGCTTTCATTACGAAGCTACATCAGGTGTTCGATAACCTACCGACTATCCAGCATGTTATTTAATTAAATTCTTTTTTAATCATCACATTTTTTTATTTTTTTTCTGCTTTCTTTCTTTCCTTCTTTGTTATTTATATTACGGTATTTGATTAACGATGGTAATTTCTTCATAATCAGAGATGGTTTTCTCTTACCGATTCGAACTCTGATTTTTATTGTTTAGATATTAAATATCCTATGTATTTGATTAACTATCTGTTACCTTAATTTTGGTTGTTCTTTTTTTTGTCTAAATATGATAAATAACTAAATAAATGCTATGGAATAAATAACAATACGCACCCCCTATTTCCTCCAACCCTTGTTTCGCAGCCTGTGGCTGGTTTCTTTAAAATATTTATTTTAATCCATTATCCTAATTAGAGGTTTAGAGGGCATGTGCCCCCATTTTTTTTGCTTCTAGAGTATAATTTTTTTATTCATTATTCTATTTTGAGTTGGGCAGATCTGCTCAGGGCCGTTCAAAGAGGGGGAGGGGGGTTAACCTGAGCCTGCAACTTCTGTTTTTTTTTATTTATGTTTGAGTGGGAGGAGTTGCCGTAATTAATTTTGCCTCGACGCCATCAACCCTATATGAACGGCCATGGATCTGCTATCGATAATTTTCAGATTACTGCTTAAATGAATAAAGCAACCCTTTTTTGGCAACCTGTGGCTGCTTTCTTTAAAATATCCATTTTAATCCATTATCCTATGTAGAAGACATGTGCCCCCTAATTTTTTACTTCTAGAGTATGATTTATTGTATTCACTATTCCATTTGAGCAGGACGAATCTGTCCAGGGTCGTTCAAAGAGGGGGAGTGGGGATGACCGGGACAAGCTGCCCCGGGCATCGTGGCTAGACGTGCAGTGGCTAGGACTTCAGTTTTCTTATGTTTGAGCGGGAGGAGGTGCCGTAATTAATTTGCCCCAAATGCCACCAACTCTAGGAACGGCCCTGGATTTGTTATAGATAATGTTCATATTGTTGGTTAAATGAATAACACGACACTCGGATGCATATACATCCCATCGAGAAACACAGACCTAAATAATTTGGCCTAATATTTATTTTTACATATCCGTAAATCTTGTGTTATGCATTGTAAAAAAAATAAAAAAAAAACATAAACCAAGCGTTCACAAAATTGTGTTTTATTTTTGATGCAAAAGGATTTAAATCCAGTGGATGAAGCTAACAATTTAAACTGTCCATAAAAATCGGTTCACTTTATCAGTTCAACGCAAACGACAAAACTAGAAATAAAGGATTGGATAATATTTCATGAAAAAATCATGCTTCAAATGGCAGTGTCACGAAAATACCAATAATAAAAATACCCAAAAAGGGTATTTTCGAAAATCTAGGAAGGGGGAAAAGTATGGGGTGGTACCCCCCCCCCCGAATTCGAGTAGGGCAGTAGAAAGTGTCTATTTTTTATACAAGCATTATCATTGGCAGTATCTCAACAAAGCACGGTAGGGTATATGAAGTTTAACGAAGAGAGATGGAATCTGAAAGAAAATCTGATAGTACAACTGTGGTGTTAATTTACCTGCTCGTAGGGCATCAATGGGAACGGATGGATACGGTAAAGCGTATCCAAATCCATCTTTTCTTGTAGGTTTTGGCTTCCTCCTTGGTCTATACTTATAGTCCGGATGATCTTTCATATGCATTGCCCTTAGTCTTTTTGCTTCATCTATAAAGGGTCTTTTTTCATCTTCAGTAAGCAACTTCCACTCTGCCCCAAGTCGTTTTGAAATTTCCGAATTATGCATTTTGGGATGGTCCTGTGCTATCTTCCTACGCTGCAGTCGCGACCATACCATAAATGCATTCATTGGACGTTTAATATGTTCATCAGTTTTTTTCTGGCCATTCTGGCAAACTTTGCTGCCCTGATTTGAACTTTGATTGTTCATTGGACTAGGTGACCTTGACATATCACTTCCAGTTGGGGAAGGCATACTGTTCATGGTAGAGTTTAAGTTGGGTTGCGGTGCATATGAATAAGGATACGACTGTTGAAGTGAATATGCATGGTGACCAACAGACATGCTTAGACCGGAAAGATGGCTAAGTGCAGAGCCAGCTGGGTAAGTTGGGGTGTTGTCACACATCTTTTAATCAATAATACCTGAAATGCATGGAAATTAGTACCCTGCACAGTAAAAATAGATGTGAACTTTTTTGGGGGGAGGTGGCTCTAATGGGGTAGACCACTCTGACTCGCTGCTTTGAATGGCTAAATACTTTAACGGAAATGAAACGCTTGAAAGTGTTTAGAACCATCAATGATGTTTAAGGTTACAATATTGTCTTCCATGCAAGTGCGAAAGGATTGTTTTGCGAGGAAGAGGAAGGGGTGAGTTTGAAAAAAACGTGAAAGATAAGACAAATATATTAAAGGTTGTTAAATTTTCACAAAACCTTCTCATAAATTATATATTAAGCAAATACAACATATGATTAAACATAATACTGTGATCAATTGAGGCTTACGCCACTGAAACGTTGCTTAGGATGGCTGAGTTCCTTCCAGGGGCGGATCCAATATTTTTTTAGGGGGCGGGGGGTAAAATGGGTTGATCTGATAAAAAAAATTTAGGGGGGGAGGGGCAAAATAGGTTGATCCGATAAACTTGCGTCAGGAGCAAGTTTATTTAACGCAAATTTGAGTTAATTAAATAAATTACACTACTTTAGACTATGCTAGGGGGGCGCGCACGCCCCTCGCCCCCCCCCCCCAGGATCCACCACTGGTTCCTTCCAAGATGGAAACCTTAAAAGTGGTTAACATAATTAGTAATTTGGGATGGTACCATATTGGCAGCCATTCGCACAATTTTTTTAAGAGGGGGAGGGGAGTGAGTAAATTGGGGAACGGAAAAGACGCATAAATTGGGTGAAAACCTAAGTGAAAAGGATGAAAGCATTTAATATGATTAATAGTTTTTAATGTGTCCAGGAACATAAAAAGCTAATTATTTCAAGGGGGAATTTTTTTGAAAATACAAGAGACAGGTCATTCGTATAACTGCCCTCCTTTCCCCCCCCCCCCCCAATGATGCGACTGCTCATGAGCCAATTGATATTTTTAAGAATTAAAAACGTTGAACCCCAGCCCTCATTGAAAAAAGTCCTGTTCTAGTTAGTTCTTTTTTTAGCTCTTTCAAGTTTGCAAGACACAATTTTTATATTAGGCACCATTTATTGCTTGGGATTCAAATTGTAGTATCAATTACCGACTATTTAAGATAGACTTATGGCCGTCTTCATGGTTCCATAATGGAGGAATCCGAAACCCAATGCTCCTCAAAAGCAAAGACCTATATGTCAATTGGTCATTCTAAACAAACTGCGCTCAGTCTTGTGCCTTTTCAGGTGTCTTAACTTTCAGAAGCACATGTCAGGATAGAAGCAATCACACAAAGCAATTGCGAGATATGCATTTCTAGCCCCTATTAGGGGAACACGGGGTGTAACGGGGTAAGGGGCGAAACTGGGTAGGTGATTTTTAGATGACAAGAAAGGTACTGCGCCAAGCGGCAATAGCTACAACTACTCCAGCTCTTTTGTAGCCTTTTATATTGACTCCTTCAAATTAATAAAAATCATTTTAAACTTAGTACTTCGTTCCACCCCGTATTCCCCTATTTCCTTTTTTTTCTGAAGGGTGTAATGTATTTCCTTTGGAAGTGGAATGTGTCACTTAAATCTTTTAAGATTATTAGCAACAAACAAAAAGTCAATCAGTTTTGTTGCGTTAATGTGGCTATTCCGGGATAGCTCAAACAGAATCAGCTGTGAAGAATTAAGGTAAGGTATTGTTGTTTCAAATTAGTTGAAAACAAGGCCGTATCCAGGGGGCTTTGGCCCCCTAAAATGTTTTTCTGACCTTTATAAGGGTAACAAAAATGTATATCAAAAAATCTTTAATACGTGTTTTAAGGTTTTTACCCCCCCCCCCAAAAAAAAAAAAACTTCCCCATTAAAAAAAAATTCTGGATACACCGTTCGTTGAAAATCAAGGTTATTATTTGCAGTACCTTTGGTAGATTAAAAAATAAGGAAACAAAAGAAAACGCAGGGTAAATATTGTTATGGAAGAATTTACTCCTAGTTATTCTCCAGATAATTTCTTAAAATATCAAAGTTTTGATTGTGTTTTATATTCAACTGAAAGAGCCATAAGTAATAAAATATAAAAGAAATACGATTCAGCTTATCTAATTTGGCAAAAACATTTTATAAGTCAACAAATTATTGTTATTACCGACGGTAAATTGCTACAGGTAAAAATTAAACACTGAAACGAATAGTCTCAAATAGTGAAATTTCCTCCATACCATGTTTTGATGCTTTACAATAGTATAGTTGGTAAGTTGACTGCAATAGGTGGCTCTCAGGCTTGGCGTCCCCTTCTTGAAGCATATCCCGCTTTATTCTACTGCAAATTTGTTGAGTTTGACCTTGCATTTTTTGAGTGAATAATTGACAAAAAAAAATTTTTTTTGTCTTCAAATTGTGCCTCCAAAAGCCCTTTTGATAGTAACAATTACTATCCAAAATCTTGAAAAACAAATCTGTCAAACTCTATTTTTCTTTTTTTTCCCCATTCCCTGTTATTGTTACGCTTATGTAAATTCAAAAAATTATCCGCGTTCAGTCACTGGTCGGCCTACCCTGTATCTGACTATGAGGCAAGATATTTTGCAGGTACAGTGTTGAGATTGGATAAATTGAAGCCACTAATGCCGGCCAAAATCATGCCCGAGGAGTTAATCACAGTGCACATGTGAAGGGCTAACTGTAGTACAAGAAAGGTCCCCTTGAGGGCCATTCGAGGTGGGAGGCCATTATTTGCTTATAAAATAAAAGGACAGAATAAAAGAATTGCTCCCGCGAAGAAACAATGGAAAACTTACAAAACAACATAAACACGGACACTAACAAAAAACTTCAGACAAGCAGACTTTTTCTAGATGTGTCTAAGAGGAGGGGGGTAAGGTTTGGTTCTTGGGGGAATAGTATATCCCCTTCGGACACTGGGATATTTCTTATTTTATATTTCAATGTCACAATTGATGCAAGTAGTAGAAACTCTTTTATTTTCTTGACTCGCTCGAGGAGGCGCTGACTTCCCGCAACCTGGTATAAATATCGGAACACCCCATTTGCCGTCCAGATTTTCCACGCGTGCCGTGGAGTTCCGCCACGCTTGGCACATGCCCCCTGGTGTACATGATTTCTGAGAGAGAAAGAGAGAGAGACAGAGAGAGAAAGAGAGAGAGAGAGAGAGAGAGAGAGAGAGAGAAGTAATATTACAATATTGTTTTAAAAATCATAAGTGCAGCATCAATAATTCCAATTTCTTTTCAATAAAAAGTTATACAAATAGTACATCCCGAGACCCATTTATCCTTAATTATAGCCTGGGTTATGTTTATTATATTTGTATATGAACGTATATAGGGACCTGTATAAGAAGGGGGCAGAATGAACTCACGCATCTCCCCAGTGGAGGAAAAAAACTGTAATAACAGGACGTAAAGGGGGAGCCTTACGGGGGAGTCCATTTTGAAGTGTTTTTTGTTGTGAATTTATTGGTTGAATAAATTGATTGACTGTAACATTTGAAGATAGCATACGTCTTACTATTTTGGTAGTGGGATTCTCCCCTCCCCGGGAGAAATTTCACTTGGTGCAAACAAAACTGCACATAAACAAACGGTGACAAAAGTGAACATTACAATGCACAATTGTTATTAATTTTATTCAATTATCAGTTTAAAACTGTCCGACAATTAATTTTCTCTGAGCAGCATCTACAACACCAATGTTTTCAAAAATCTCATTTTCGATCATGTTTAAATTGTAACGCATCTAAAAACAGAGCCTACAAATTTTAAATTTAAAAAGAGTGCTATAAGTCCTATAGGAATGCCCTAAAGACGTTTTAAATTTTTGTCTCTGAAATGAATTAATTCAGAAATACCACGGTAACCCCCCCCCCTTATTTAAGCCTTTTGTGTGTTGATACTTGTATTTTTTTTAAACTACATTGCCGTCCCTATCTAGATATTATCGAACAATCTTATATCCCCTTCTTAAAGGAAAACAATGGCCCCCCCTCATTTGAACTATTACGTCTGTTATTACATCTATCTCTAACAACTTCATTTTCATACCTAGCTATTATCGCTAAATTTTCCACACCCTTCTAAAAACAAAGCTTTCAAATATTCGAACATAAATTTCCACAATAAATCAAATCACCAATATTTGTAGCCCCTTTCAACCTATTTATTTTATTTTTCTCCAACTCTACATGTCCCTCGCAAAAAAAAAGTTAAATGCTCATAGTATCACGTTTGTACCCACAGCTCTAAATGCCCAACAGGCTACTATTTAACTTGCCAATTATGCAAATAACCATCTTCCCCTATTATGGATAATTAACAAATGCACTTCTATATCGTTAAATAAGTGTAAACAAAATTCGACATAAGAAATATTGCAATTGTTAATTTTTTTCTTTGATTCATTGACAAAAACGAATTGCCATTCTATCATGATATATAAGACGAAAAAAATGATCTGAGAACAATGACATAGACAAATACTTACAAGCTCGTGTCTTCCTTCTCAAACAGATACTTGAGTATAAAGAGTATTTATCAGCTATCTTCGTCTTTATTCACCTTTTCTCTGCTTCACAATTGCACATTGAAATTGTATTCACTAAACTGGCTATATCTAACCAAAGGTGACATTCTGTCTGTTCTCGTCTTTTTGCCAGAGGCATTTACTCATCCATCATGAAGAGCTCGCCCAGGGGTGCTCTTTAGTCAACCAATGAAAACTCTTTGCGCGAAAATTCTTGGCCAATCAAATGGAAGAGCTGAGTTTCCGCTTCAAATGAAGGTGTTATACTGATATAATGGATCTTAAGGGTCTCAATAACTGATACTAGAATCTAAAGGAATTCTTTTCATGGATACACCTGGCGTTACTGTTTCTACTGTATCTATAGAGATACTCAGTTGGGGGCTTGGTGGTTGATTATTTCTTGGGTAAACCGTGGAAACGGTTGGTTTTAACCTTTCACAAAAGGTTACTTATACAAAAGAATGGAAATCTTTATTTGTGTCACCTTAAAATCCAATATGTTGGTAAATCATGCACGTGGCTGCCTCGATTCTTCACTTGATGATAGCCAATACCACATTTTGGATATTATTTAAGAAAAAATCTCCGTCAAATAAATAATAAAAAAGGGAAAATATAGCGTAAACTTTATGTTCTGTTTTTGAAAAAGGCGAAACTGTCGTAAGAACTATTTTTGAAACAGGAATTTGTGCACGAATTTATTTCAGGACTGGTAACAGAATTAAAAAACAACAATAATAAACGATTCAAAAAGGAATAGGCAAACGTTGAGGGAAACACGTCGTCCCATTGTTCATCTAAGCCCTTCATTAATTTAAATGGGGCATTTTCAAACGTCTGTAATATTGTTCCGACTTATCTGTAGGTCTTCCATCTTTTCCTTAAACTGAACATGTACATTTTTAGGGTTTTGGAGGCAGCGGTTCCAAACTGACAATGAGCCCAAAGAACCCGTCTCAAACCCACATCAAATCATTAGTGGGACATCTTATAGTGAGAGTAATACGAAGTTTGCTCACAGCAATGACAAATGCATAAACCGTCAAGGTGGCATGTAGAAAAGTAAACTCGTTTGCAAATTAATTTTGGTAATAAAATCTTTTTTAAACACTCAGCTATTTTTTTGCAGCCAATCAAAAGTTGATAAAAAAAAAACAGCCTTCGTGGGTTGTGCATGAAAAATTTCTTGAGTTTTCGAGAAAATCTTCAAGATCCTGAAATCATATGGGGGGAAGCCCCCCTGTCTACCTAAATATACTGAAAATTTGCCTTTTTTGATGTGTTTCTGTCCTGATTACATGGACAGAAGGGAATCACCCTTATTACCCATGTATACTCTCACCTATGTTATTTTGATTTTGTTATATTTACAAACACTAAACATAATTCCATGAAAAAGAAGGTAAACCAGCGTAGTTAAATCAAGGATGAATATAAATATCCATATTAAACATTTATCTTATATGGAATACGTGGCGTTTCAGGAATGAATTTGTTTTGGGAAAAGATGCAAAATTTATTTATATTGGAATGTAAAATTCGAAAGCAAATTTTTGTAGATAGGAGCTTGAAACCTCTACAGTAGTTCTCTAATATTTTTAATATAGGCTGAAGGCTTGATTTTCATTAAGACCACTTGAAATTTTGGGGGCGTTTCACCCCTTTTCAAAAATCAGTTAGTTTTCTCCGACACGGTACTTTTCATGGGCAACATTAAACCTTATGAATTTTATGTATTTGGACTCCAATTTTTTTGACGTGTCAATTGCTAACAAAATTCTGTTTCTTGGAGCTTCGGTTACTTTTGGTCCCGTTTTACTTCTTGCTTACAGTTCGTTGCCACGAACTGTTTGATATAACTTAAGCTTAAAATATTGTTCCTCGCCTGTTTTTGACACTTCTAATACACTGTCTTTGACTCTTCTATGGAAAATTAGACTAATTGATACACTAATATTTAAGCCTTTCACTGGATCTTCTTGTCTTTTAACCTAGCCTTTAAATTCGCTAGAAAAAAATTTCACCTTCTCCAGTACCTTGGCCATCATTCCGTTAAAACAGTCTCATCTATCGGGAAAATTAAAATGTTCCTAATATCAAAAAGCTCCGAAAAATTTGGTCAACCGTTTTTTAAAATCCCTTCGAAGCTCCTTCACGAGTTCAAATAACGCGTAGTCGTGTAGTAATTGATCTCTACAAAACTGCTAGCCCACCTCGTCCCCTTATTTTTTTTTTTTTTTTCATTTCGTGGAACCAAATTAGAGGTGTTTTCCTGTAAAGCTATCTTTCATCTACAATTTTAAAAGGCTCTTGCTTTTCTATCCTATCAGGGGTCAGTGCTTCTTTTCCTTTAATTTTAAGCAACACTTAAGGGAAAGAATATATAATTTACTATAGAAGAAAAGGTTCTGATTCTTTGATTCAAGTTATCAGAGCTTTTCAGCAGCAATAAACAGTTGCGTCAACTGGAGGAAGTGTGTAGGGGGCTTATGCCGCCCCTAGTTGTGAAAATACCATTTCTTAGGGGGTATTTTCATTGCAAAATTGAAAAAAATAGACAAATTTGCCCCCCTATTTTTAAAAATATACATTTTATCCCCTTCTCCTCAGCTAAATCTTCATGATGCCACTATCGATGAATGCACTGACAAAATTCATACTGCAGCTTCATGAAAAGTCAAAACTGATCAACAAGTAATTAAAAGAGAAGCGCCAGAAGCTAGTTCATGAGACTTTTGAATTTTCTAAAGAAACATTTTGTGATTTCAGAACTGCCAGTATTGATTTTTATTGTTACCCCAACCGAACAGAATCCCTGCATACAGCAGTGGCGTAATTTCCTCAAAATATGGGGGAGGGGGCAAGGTTGTAGCCTATTTTCCCAAATCATGTGAAAATGAAAGTAAAAAATGAAAAATGAGCAATATAGCACCATAAAGGTAAATATATACTAAAGAAAACTGACCTGTTTCTCTGGATGCTTGAATTATGCAGGCTTATCTTAGTTTTGACAATATTTTTTGCAGAAGCCAAACTTCGACAGGGGGTGGGGGGCAAAATCGGGTCTTGAGGGTGCAGTTGCCCCCCTGCCCTATAGTAAATTACTTCCTTGGCATACAGAACTGATTTTTGCGCTCTTAAGAAAATAAGTGATACCTACCTTCCCTTCTCTACTGCTGTACTCCATGATTGTTAGATAAGCCCCTTTTAGTGCTTAAATGTAGTTTTTTTTACATACTTATCAACATAAATCCACTTTACATAGATTTACCATGAGAACTTATTCTGCTATAGCCTACTAACAATAATCATTCAAGATTCCTCATTTTTAATTGTTCATTCTAATTAATTTACCTTTATTATACTTTAGCATTTCATAGCACAAAAAATGCCCAATAAAAGATCTAGACAATGTCTTTGTGGTATTTTTCTTCTTACGACCATGTCATAAATACCTCCACTTTTGTTTTACTGACGGATATAAATGCTAATAGAGGTCTGAGAGTTAATGGGTAGTGTGATACCAACCGTGGTGCTAGGTGTGAAAAAAGGGCTTTGTGAACACGGTGGGTGACACTTTAAGCTAGGAACAAAACAGCATGACAATTTCTTGATGTGATCTATACGACAGATTCTTTAAGATTTCACAGGTGCGGTCTCAAGATTTTAGCACTGATAGTTAGATCTGTATGCAAAATTGTTTGGTGATATTTTCACTTGCGGTCAATCAAAAGAAAGTATGTTACACAACATAAATTTTACAGAGCGGAAAAACCGGTTATTATGTTTCTTTTTTTTTATTTTTGTTTTTAATAAGCAGGTGTTTTATGAACAAAGGGAGTAAGAGAGGGGGACGTGCGCGGGAGGGGGCTTGGGGCCTATTTTCTCAAATCTTAATTTTTTGAATTTCTAGGCAATTCTTACAAAAATATATAATTGTTCCCTGAAAAAAAGTTCCTGCGTAACTGCCTCCAAAAGTGGTCTATGTCCTATAGTTCCAAGATAAACAGCGTGCTTCAATTTTGTTGATTTAGGCGATTCACATTGTTTCTTAATTGAATGTAATCTCTGGAAGGACAAATAATCCCCTCTTTTCAAATCGAGATTGGCTCTGCTGTGTGAAATTTTAAGCCAATAAAAAAGAATAAAAACAAGTTCAAATTTTTTGCAGGATTGTGGCAGAAAGATTGCACAGCGAATATAAAATGAATTTTCGCATATTGACAACAGATTATAAATTAATTTAACGTCCTTCAGCTCTCCAAAATGTCTATAGGCTATATTTGAGAACGGTAATGCTTTATGAACAACTGGATTTTATTTACCTGCAACTCCTCAAAGATACCGAGGGTAATATACCCCTTGGACTGTTTTATTTGGCAAAATTACAGATTTTTTTTTTTTTGAAAAAGTCAAAGAGAGATGCAAGGCAAAATATGTATTTTTGCCCTATTTTAAGAAAACTCCTCATGATTACTTTTGTTTTTTCACCTAAATAAGACCAAGATCTTTTTGTCAGGTTTATCATTCAAATTCTTAGAACCTAAAAACGAACAAAGATTAATTTTTGAAATACAATTCTTCTGATGGAAGTAAAGAGAGGGGTTGAAACGTAAAACTAACAAAAATTATTGCTTCACATCTTATCAGACATATAGCCTATCTACAGTACTGGTTCAAAAACTGACTTGTCATACCTCCCTATATTTGCAGAATTCTATAACACTTGCAGTTTATTAGAAACTGAGCTTGCTTGAGTTTTTTTCAGGTCTTTAGGCTACTTAAGGACTTTTGTACTCCTAGTCCTGTTTTATTTTGTGTCGGTTTTGTGTTTTCAGTAAAGCGTTATTACTAGAGAATTGTACAAAAAAAAGATGGAAATATCCTACTTGAACCAGTATTACAGATATATGTTGTATAAATAGCAAATCAATTATTTTTGTGCCTTTTAAGTTTCAACTTCACTCTTTACTTCTATCAGAAAAACATTTTTTTTAATTTAACACAAAGCGCCAGGACCAGGGACGTACGCAGGGGGGGGGGACCTCCGGGCCCCCCCCCCCCCCCCCGAAATCTCACGATTTTTTTCATTTTCCTATAATTTTCTGATTTTTCTCACAGAATAATGGGTTTGAGGGATTTGGCCCCCCCGAAACAAATTGCCCCCCCTCCGAAACAAATTCCTGCGTACGTGCCTGGGGATGACGTATCGCACAATTGCACACCAGCAAAAGAATTTGCTTAATGGGATGAACTATAAATCTTTGGTTAAAAACATAAATAAATATTCAAAAAAGCCGCAAAGTGACTTTTTAATTTGTACAGTTGAGTTTGTCTCTAGTCTAGGATTTTAATCTTGAATTGTTAGGTAATCCTTAAATTTATCATATCACAGCCTCCAGTGGGCTCTCACTTGTATGGAGGTGCAAATATAACCACTAACAACAGCCAAATGAGCAAATTACTTAAAAATAAGTCTCGACAAGAAAATATATAGCATTTTGACTGATGAAAGGGCAAATTATACACCATCATGCTGGTTGCAGTGGTAGCTTCAGCCTTGTGAGGAACAAACCACGGCCCATAGTGACCAAAAATTATAAAACGAGTGGAAAAAAAACTGGCAAGTGGCAGGTATTATCTAAAATAGTATTAAAAGAGAATTTAGAAAAATAGCCTGGCATCTCTAAAAATTCTTGTCAGATAGAATTTAAGTAAAATCCAGTTTCCGTTGATTTCGAATTGAAAATCAAGTATTTTGCAGTAGGCATCAGGACATGGTTAATTGTAGAAAAAAGCCAAGACAGATAGTCCGAGTAATTGAGAGGCAAAAATGTATAAATGGCACGGGTAAATGGGGGGAGTAAGTATGGGAGTAGTAACTATACATAGAATATTATAGCTTGTCTGAGCTTATTACATGATTAGAGGGACAAATCCCTTGCCAAAAAATATCCCATTCTTTTGAGGATACCTTACTGGTCTACTTTTCATTTCTAACTCTTTACTCATTCTCGGAAGCTGTGGGGCAGACATGAACAAATCCAGGTGCTCTTTGCTCAAGAGAAAACTGAATATATTTTAGTCAGTTGGCATAGTGCAATGGCTTCATAACATTGGCAATGATTTGAACCCTATCCCTCTCCCTGGATAATTGCCCAAACTAAGAACAAGTTCTTAAGTACATAGGATTTCCTCTATTGCAGCCTAGTATGTATACAAAATTTTGATTTTGGGTTGTGATTGACCTGCTTGATCAAGACAAACCAAGTCCTATGATCCAATTTGGCAAGCGTAGCTTTCTATCTGCTAATATTTCTAAAACGAATTTAATCCGTGTTAGTTTGATTGGTGCTACTTATTTATTAGAAAATAATATTTTTCTGAATGGTGTGTTCTTAAATGAAGTTTATAGCATCATTATTTAAGTTTTCATCTTGCTTGTATTTTGAGCTTTAAACTGCATTGTGCTGTCGTAACAGCAGAAGTGGCGAGAGGGATGAGTCTTCTAAGATGGCTAAAGGATTAGCACCTACAAAGAATTCCAGTAAACTGGTACCGTCCCCTATTGGCCCGAATTCGTCTTATGGATGTTTCCTATGGACTAGTTTTCTTGTGCCAAGTCTTAAAAAGCTAAGATTCTATAAAATAAAGTTTTTTGTTTGATTTGAAATTAATATGTTTTACTAAGCTAAATATTTTTAAACTAGGGCACCTCAACCAGTCAATCTTTTTTATCCATGTTTGTACCGACGTTCACCTTAATACTTGTAGGGAATATTTAGGTGTGGCTCATTTTGCAATCGTTATGAAATTAGGAATTCGTCAGGGATAGTGTCCGAGACTCAGAGTGCAAAAAGATCATCTTTGGTTCCGCGTTCTGCAGGAACACAGGTCTGCAACTGCTGGATAGCATAAGACTGTGAGAAAATGCTGGTCAGTTCAAGAGTAAGCTGAAGCGTTACATCCTGGCAAACTATTTAGATTAGAATTTTTGCATGTTTTTGTAGTGAGGGTATGAATCGGATTTTAGGATGAGAAAAGCCATGATTAAAAACCCCATGGGTGCCCCTGGTGGTTGTTGAAGATGATTAAACAGCCTATTGTTTTCGTTAATCAAATCATTTTATCTTAAAAACGGTGGGTCAGAAATTCTACCTGGTATAGTCTCGGAGATAGGACCTAGCATCGACAGCGGCGTAGCCAGAGAGCAAGAAGGGGGTTGCTGTACCCAGACACAACCTCTGAGGGGGTGGCAAACTATTATATGGAGTGGTGCAAAAACAAAAATTGTCACCAGATGCCGAAAACCCTAGCTACGCCTCTCAGTATCTACAGTGGTAAATTTCACCCAATTTTCCGCTGCTAAAACCTGGCATGGTCCTACTAAAATGAAAAAAAAAACTCTAAAATGAAAAAACAATTTGCTCCCGACAAAAGTCAGGGTGCCAAAAGTTGCAAAAAATTTATTGTCAAGATTCAGAATCTTTATTTAGTTCTTGGGTATCAAAAATAAAAATAATCACTTTTCGGAATTATCTCGAGAACTTGACAAATGAAGATGCTAGGTTTTGACTGAGCACAACCAATGCACCTTATTGTACTACGAAACGAAGTGTAACAATAAGAGTGTCATAATCTTAAAAATGCAAAACATGGCTGCCCGGCCAATAGTATTTAAGAACGGTTTACTTGCGTTCTTCAACATTAAATTTTTATGCCTCAGTGCTTCTATGAAGACTGTCCAACAAGTCAGATTATGTTGGTTATGTTTCAATAGATTATGCTTCAGTAATTGATTGCATTTCATCAGCTCATTTCCTTTTTCTTGCTCAATCAAGGGATATGTGCAACTTGACGTCGTAGATGCAGGGTACATCAGGCTACAAAAGCCGTAGAAAAAAAAACAGGATTTCGACTAATGGGGCGGGATAGACTTTGTGTGAGATTTTCGCCTGAGAGATTAAAAGGGGACAAGGAATGGAGCTGCTATCTGACGTGGAGAAGAGTGTAGGGATCATTGCCCTTAAATATCTTAGACACTCCACGGAGATTATTTAAGGTTTTCTCAAAGCGGAGTAAAAGAAGATCATAATCTTTTGCAACTTCAAATAAATTTCCTTATAATAATATTTAGGATTCAATGTTGGGAGTTACATAAGCAGGGGAAATATTAATTGTATTCAGAAGGTTGCCATCTAAATCTGTCCTATAATAAACGGCGGCAAAGAATAATTTCTTTAAGTAGGCCTATACCTTTTTGATGTTGACAATGCCAAGGACAAATTTTAGTGGACGATGCAACGAAAATATTTTATTCAACATAACACAATACCTCAGTATTCCCAAAAGGCATCAAACCGCTTAGGCAGAAGGATTTTTAAATTTATTTACCAACAGCAACAATTAATTTAAACAGTAAAAGCGTGGACAACATCATGTGCCCCCCGCAAGCCTCAATAGTCGGTAACGCAGATAATGGCTGGGAATGCACTGTAACCATACACATTCCTGCAACTGCAAAATAAGACGGTGAATTAGACGGATAATGGTGAAAAATGTTGTGAATCAAATGCTTTTTATTATTTTATTTGCTTAAAATTAAATTTAAAAACATTAATCAGGGTTTGAGTTTATTTTCCTCGTTCAAAACTTGACAGAGCAACAACAGGTAAACCCAACAATAGGTAAAAAAGAAATGCGTTACCAAGCTTCCCTTTCTAGCATACACTCAAGTAATATTGTAATCGGCTAAAAAAAATGTGATAAAAGATCATAAAATAGGCCTTGACATTAAACGAGTGGAATAAACTTTCCAGCAAGAAAGTATAGGACAGTAACCTATTATTTTCTTTTTGGCCTAACGGCCAAATACTTTCTATCTAAGAATTGGCCATTTCACTCTAAACATATGTGATTGAGAGAGTTCAGGGTACTTTCAAACATTTGTCCTATACCCAACAAAAGATGATGGGTTACTAACAGCCAATATCTGAAGGGTAAGTCTCTCTCTTTAAAGTGTGGACAATGTGGGATAATCTGGGATACTTGCCCTGTCATGGGAAACAGTATGGCGATTCTGTTCTTTCTACAGAGCTAAGCAGTAACTGGGCTCCGGAACCCAGTAGAAACTTTCTCAAGGACTAATTGGAAATTTGACTAGACTCAGGATTTTTCTTTTTGCATCTAAAATAGCCAGTGTATTAAGAATTGTTCTATAAGAAACATTGAATAAAAATTCTGAAACAATTCGTCCATGATTACCAAACTGTTTAGGTAGGCTAACAAACTGTAAGTAAGGAGCAGCTTGTGCTAATATTAACCAATACTCTGAAAACAAAAATTGTGATACCAAATATTACATCAAAAGTTTTTTTTATTTTTATTACGTGAAAAATAGCTAACTTTAGAGTCATTCATTAAAAGTTATGTGCCTCATAAAATTTACTTAATTTCCAAAAAGGGGGGGGGGACATACCCTCCCCCTCCCAAGAAAAGAAAGTTATCTTGACAAAAATTATACCATTCAATTAAGAATATTAGAAAATACTGTTGGAGAAGTTTGAAGCCCCTGTCTACAATAATACTATTTTTTTTTCAGAAGTTTTGTCACAGATAAAGGTTTATTAGTTTTTCAGGGATGATCGTATTGATTCAAAAATTCTAGAATCTTCGGGGAGAACTCAGTTAAATGAAATACGAAAATTCTAGTGTTCGTTTTACTCAACAATAGAGATTGCTCTTCAGCAAAGTGGCGTTCTGTGCAAACGAACAATTTTGGCTCGAAGAAGGCCATCGTGTTATCGCGTGAATGATATTTCAACTTAATTTAGAATTATATACAAAATTATATAGAGACCATCCTTGTTTCAGAGGCTATAATATCCCACAGCGGATTATCCTTACAAAAAAAAACGACTAATAAATACTTTGTAAGCTTCATTTAGCCGATTTGATTTAGTTGAGGTATCATAAAAGTTTTAACAATGATATATGTCTAATTTCATATAATTTATTGTAGAGCACTGTCAGTTCATCTTACAATGGGTGGGTGGGTGGGGGTGCCTTAATTCTTAAAAAATGCATTTTTATACTCAATTTTTGTGAGCGTTCATTGAGCCTTCAGATGAATATAGAAGGAGGGGAAGAACACCTAATCTGCCTTCAACATGGTGGGGGGTGGGACATTTTTGGATTAAGCACGTAATATGAATGCTGAAATTTAACAGCTTCATTCCTTTGCAGAAATATTTTACATATAACATAAACGATCATGTTCATATGGTTGGTTACCAGTAGACTAAGAAGTACCATATTGCGCAGACATATAGCAGATATCATGTTATTCTAACAGACATATAGGAAATATCATGTTATTCTACGACGCTCCCGTACAAACAGGTTTTTTTTTTCTGGTAGTTAATTCTACAGGTCATTAAACTCTTTGCCAAGAGGAACGAGTATAACTTGATTGGTGATGATATGTGTGTGTACTTTAAACGAATTGGGGTTACCAGGGTCATTTAATACCGGTCCTATTAAGGACAAGTTTTTCTGACGTAGATTTCTAGTTCATGATATACAAGTTGTTTTTTTTTATGTTAAATCCGTGGTCATTCATCTGTAAGTTGATTAGTAGGTTTTTTTTTTCAAAACTTGGCTATTCGTTTCATGGGTTTCATTAATAGAACGAGTAATGATCTTGAAAAGGGTAATTACTTCTTTAGTTTACGAGATTTGCGAATTTTTTGCGAAAAGGTATTAGCATAGGGGTATTACGGTGCTTAAGAATGTCTCACTGGTAATTAAAGAATGGGGTGCTTACATCAGATACTTAATAGATTTGACACGTACAAGTGACATTGCTAGAGTCAACTATATTTGGTGTTGGTGATATTATGACCCTCCAAGCCCCCTGGGGAAAGGGCTGCACAGTGTATCGGTATCGGACGGATTATTTTTGGGCGTATTGGTATCGCAGGTATCTATACAGATTTTTAGTAGCTCTTATAAAAGATATTACTCATATCTACGTTCTTCCTATAAATTCAACCATCATCAACTTCAAAACGGCACTAGAAACGGCACTTTTGGTGCAATGTCTCAAGTGGAAAAGCTGGGGCTAGTGGACTACCAGCACTTTTAGATTGACGTTTAATGACTCATTCGAAAAGCTAATGCTCGTATCTACGTGATGGTTATCATTTCTACCATCACTTAAAAAAATACTTTTGATTTAACTTCTAAAGTAGATTAAATAAAAAAAAACAAGTTTTTTAAATTAAACGCAACCCGTAACTTTAAAACTTCAACCGCCACGACCGTCGTCCTTAGATTATAGGGGGCTATCCCCTCCTCACCGTCTCGATCTTTGCGATCTATTTTTTTTTTGTTTAAAAAAAATATAGTCGGGATAAATTACAACAGAGTCCGAACGATCGATGTGTTGTGGCGGAGGCAGCAGTAGAGATGGGGGTTTCACTCGTGACATTACCACGTGGTTTATGGTTTTCTCACTGAGAATGAAAAAACAGGAATTTTCTCACTTGGAAAAACATGAATTTTGTCACATTTATGGTTGTTTTCAGGGATGGATATGTGTGTTGTTCGATTTATTTGATGTTTTTCTCGGATGTCAACATCAAATTATGGATGTTTTATGGTTTTTGTCAGTGAGAATTTGAAAAACAGGAACTTTCTCACATTTATTTCTGTTTTCATGGTTTTTGTCAGTGAGAATTTGAAAAACAGGAATTTTGTCATATTTAAGGACGACAACAGCAATTCATGTCTGTTTTATGGTTTTCTCAGTGAGAATGAACATGCTTGACGTGAATGCCATGGGATTGTTTGGGTAGCCTGATCTGAAAAATTGATTTACATAATCGCTAGGGGGAATTATTGATCCGCGAAGGGGGAATTAAGAAACAAACATGGCTTCATTGTTGTTTGGCTAGCCTGTCCTGAGAACTTGATTTACATAATCGCTAGGGGGAATTATTGATTCACGAAGGGG